>NW_027227284.1:0-85203 GCF_037783145.1 Equus przewalskii | reverse complement strand
CCACCAAGTGGTTCCGGTGTAGCGGGCAGGTGATTTTGGCGTGTCCGGCAGGTGGGACCGGTGAGTCAAGCGGGTGGTTCTGGCGAGTGTTTCCTGTGTTTCCGGTCTGTCCGGCAGATGGTTCCGGCCTGTCCGGCACGTGCTTCTGGCACTTCTGAGAGGTTGTGCTGGCATGCCCGGCAGGTGATTCTGGAGTGTCCGCCGAGTGGTTCTGGCGTAGCCGGCAGGTGATTTTGGCGTGTCCGGCAGGTGGTTCTGGGGAGTGGATCAGGAACTTCCGGCATTCTCGGCAGGTGCTTCAGCTGTCTCCGGCATGTGGTTGTGGCACCTCTGAGAGGTGGTTCCAGCATGCCCGGCAGCTGATTCCGGAGTGTCCGACAAGTGGTTGTGGCGTAGCCGGCTGGTGATTCTGGCGTGTCCGGCAGGTGGTTCTGGCGAGTCAAGCAGGTGGTCCCGGCGTGTCCGGCAGCTGGTTCCGGTCTGTCCTGGAGGTGGTTCCGGAGTGTCTGCCGAGTGGTTCTGGCGTAGCCGGCAGGTGATTTTGGCGTGTCCAGCAGGTGGTTCTGGGGAGTGGAGCAGGTGGTTCCGGCATACTCGGCAGGTGATCCTGGAGAGTCCTCCAAGTGGTTCTGACGTACCCCGCAGGTGTTTCTGGTGTGTCCGCCAGGTGGCTCTGGTGAGTCGAGCAGGTGGTTCCGGCGTGCTCGGCAGGTGGTTCCGGCAGGTCCGGCAGGTGTTTGCCGTCTGTCCATGACGTGGTTCCGGCATGCCCGCAAGGTGATTCTGGAGTGTCCACCCAGTGGTTTTGGCGTAGCCGGCATATGATTTTGGCCTGTGAGGCAGGTGGTTCCGGCATGTCCAGCAGGTGGTTCCGGAGAGCTCGGCAGGTGCTTCCGGTCTCTCCGGCACGTGGTTGTGGCACGTCTGAGAGAAGGTTCCGGCATGCCCGGCAGGTGATTCCAGAGTCTCCGGCATGTGGTTCTGGCACCTTTGATAGGTGGTTCCGGCATGCCCGGCAGGTGATTCCGGAGTCTCCGGCATGTGGTTCTGGCACCTCTGAGAGGTGGTTCCGGAATGCCTGGCATGTGATTCCGGAGTGTCTGCCGTGTGGTTCTGGCATAGCCGGCAGTTGATTTTGGCGTGTCCAGTAGGTGGTTCTGGGGAGTGGATCAGCTGGTTCCGGCATACTCGGCAGGTGGTACCGGCGTGTCCAGAACATGGTTCTGGCAAGTCTGAGAGGTGGTTCCAGCATGCCCGACAGGTGATTCCGAAGTGTCCGCCAAGTGTTTCTGGCGTACACAGCAGGTGATTTTGGCCTGTCCGACAGGTGTTTCTTGCGAGTCGTGCAGGTGGCTCAGGCATGCTCAGCTGGTGCTTCCGGCGTCTCTGGCACTTGGTTCTGGTGTGTCTGAAAGCTGGTCCTGGCGTGTCCGGAAGATGATTCCAGAGTGTCCACCAAGTGGTTCTGGTATACCTGGAAGGTGATTTTGGCGTGTCAGGAAGGTGGTTCCGGCTAGTTGAACAGGTGGATCAGGCGTGCTCGCCAGGGGGTTCAGGCGGGTCTGGCAGGTGGTTTTGGTCTGTTCGGGGTGTGGTTCCGGCATCTCAGGCTCATGGTTCTGGCACGTCTGAGAGGTGGTTGCGGCCAGCCCGACAGGTGTTTCCGGAGTGTCTGCCAAGTGGTTCTGGCGTAGCTGGCAGGTGATGTTGGCGTGACCGGCAGGTGGTTCCAGCAAGCCCGGCAGGTGATTCTGGAGTGTCCGCCAAGTGGTTCTGGCGTAGCCGGCAGGTGATTTTGGCGTGTCCAGCAGGTGGTTCCGGCGAGCTCGGCAGGTGGTAGCGGCGTGTCCGGAACATGGTTCTGGCACGTCTGAGAGATGGTTCCGGCATGCCCGGCAGGTGATTCCGGAGTGTCCGGCATGTGGTTCTGGCACCTCTGAGAGGTGGTTCCGGCATGCCCGGCAGGTGGTTCCGGAGTGTCTGCCGAGTGGTTCTGGCGTAGCCGGCAGGTGATTCTGGCGTGTCCAGCAGGTGGTTTTGGCGAGTCGAGCAGGTGGTTCTGGCGTGCTCAGCAGGTGCTTCCGGTGTCATTGGCATGTGGTTCCGGCATGTCTGAGAGGTGGTTACGCCATGCCCCGCAGGTGATTCCAGAGTGTTCGCCAAGTGGTTCTGGCGTAGCCGGCAGGTGATTTTGCATGTCCGGCAATGGTTCCGGCGAGTCGAGCCGGTGGTTCTGGCGTGTCCGGCAGGTGGTTCCGGTCTGTCCAGCAGGTGGTTCTGGGGTGTCCGGCACGAGGTTCTGGCACGTCTGAGAGGTTGTGTCGGCATGCCCTTCACGTGATTCCGGCTTGTCCACCAAGTGGTTCTGGTGTAGCGGGCAGGTGATTTTGGCGTGTCCGGCAGGTGGGACCGGTGAGTCAAGCAGGTGGTTCCGGCGAGTGTTTCCTGTGTTTGCGGTCTGTCCGGGAGATGGTTCCGGCCTGTCCGGCACGTGCTTCTGGCACTTCTGAGAGGTTGTGCTGGCATGCCCGGCAGGTGATTCTGGAGTGTCCGCCGAGTGGTTCTGGCGTAGCCGGCAGGTGATTTTGGCGTGTCCGGCAGGTGGTTCTGGGGAGTGGATCAGGAACTTCCGGCATTCTCGGCAGGTGCTTCCGCCGTCTCCGGCATGTGGTTGTGGCACCTCTGAGAGGTGGTTCCAGCATGCCCGGCAGCTGATTCCGGAGTGTCCGACAAGTGGTTGTGGCGTAGCCGGCTGGTGATTCTGGCGTGTCCGGCAGGTGGTTCTGGCGAGTCAAGCAGGTGGTCCCGGCGTGTCCGGCAGCTGGTTCCGGTCTGTCCTGGAGGTGGTTCCGGAGTGTCTGCCAAGTGGTTCTGGCGTAGCCGGCAGGTGATTTTGGCGTGTCCAGCAGGTGGTTCTGGGGAGTGGAGCAGGTGGTTCCGGCATACTCGGCAGGTGGTTCCGGCGTGTCCGGCACATGGTTCTGGCATGTCTGAGAGGTGGTTCCGGCATGCCCGGCAGGTGATTCCGGAGTCTCCGGCATGTGGTTCTGGCACCTCTGAGAGGTGGTTCCGGAATGCCTGGCATGTGATTCCGGAGTGTCTGCCGTGTGGTTCTGGCATAGCCGGCAGTTGATTTTGGCGTGTCCAGTAGGTGGTTCTGGGGAGTGGATCAGCTGGTTCCGGCATACTCGGCAGGTGGTACCGGCGTGTCCAGAACATGGTTCTGGCAAGTCTGAGAGGTGGTTCCGGCATGCCCGACAGGTGATTCCGGAGTGTCCGCCAAGTGTTTCTGGCGTACCCGGCAGGTGATTTTGGCCTGTCCAACAGGTGTTTCTTGCGAGTCGTGCAGGTGGCTCAGGCATGCTCAGCTGGTGCTTCCGGCATCTCTGGCACGTGGTTCTGGTGTGTCTGAAAGCTGGTCCTGGCGTGTCTGGAAGATGATTCCAGAGTGTCCACCAAGTGGTTCTGGTATACCTGGCAGGTGATTTTGGCGTGTCAGGAAGGTGGTTCCGGCTAGTTGAACAGGTGGATCAGGCGTGCTCGCCAGGGGGTTCAGGCGGGTCTGGCAGGTGGTTTTGGTCTGTTCGGGGTGTGGTTCCGGCATCTCAGGCTCATGGTTCTGGCACGTCTGAGAGGTGGTTGCGGCCAGCCCGACAGGTGTTTCCGGAGTGTCTGCCAAGTGGTTCTGGCGTAGCTGGCAGGTGATGTTGGCGTGACCGGCAGGTGGTTCCAGCAAGCCCGGCAGGTGATTCTGGAGTGTCCGCCAAGTGGTTCTGGCGTAGCCGGCAGGTGATTTTGGCGTGTCCAGCAGGTGGTTCCGGCGAGCTCGGCAGGTGGTAGCGGCGTGTCCGGAACATGGTTCTGGCACGTCTGAGAGATGGTTCCGGCATGCCCGGCAGGTGATTCCGGAGTGTCCGGCATGTGGTTCTGGCACCTCTGAGAGGTGGTTCCGGCATGCCCGGCAGGTGGTTCCGGAGTGTCTGCCGAGTGGTTCTGGCGTAGACGGCAGGTGATTCTGGCGTGTCCAGCAGGTGGTTCTGGGGAGTGGATCAGGTGGTTCCGGCATACTCGGCAGGTGGTACCGGCGTGTCCGGAACATGGTTCTGGCAAGCCTGATAGGTGGTTCCCGCATGCCCGGCAGCTGATTCGGGAGTGTTCGCCAAGTGGTTCAGGCGTAGCCGGCAGGTGATTTTGCATGTCCGGCGGTGGTTCCGGCGAGTCGAGCTGGTGGTTCCGGCGTGTCCGGCAGGTGGTTCCGGTCTGTCCGGCAGGTGGTTCTGGCGTGTCCGGCACGAGGTTCTGGCACGTCTGAGAGGTGGTTCCGGCATGCCCGACAGGTGATTCCGGAGTGTCCGCCACGTGGTTCTGGCGTACCCGGCAGGTGATTTTGGCGTGTCTGGCAGGTGTTTCTTGCAAGTCGAGCATGTGGCTCAGGCATGCTCAGCACGTGCTTCCGGAGTGTCCGGCACGTGGTTCTGGTGTGTCTGAGAGCTGGTTCTGGCATGTCCGGCAGATGATTCCGGAGTGTCCACCAAGTGGTTCTGGCATACCCGGCAGGTGATTTTGGCGTGTCAGGTAGGTGGTTCCGGCGAGTCGAGTAGGTGGTTCCGGCGTGCTCGGCAGGTGGTTCAGGCGGGTCTGGCAGTTGGTTTCGGTCTGTTCGGGGTGTGGTTCCGGCATCTCAGGCACATGGTTCTGGCACGTCTGAGAGGTGGTTCCGGCAGGCCCGACAGGTGTTTCCATGGTGTCCGCCAAGTGGTTCTGGCATAGCTGGCAGGTGATGTTGGCGTGACCGGCAGGTGGTTCCAGCCAGCCCGGCAGGTGATTCCGAAGTGTTCACCAAATGGTTGTGGCGTAGCCGGCAGGTGATTTTGGCGTGTCCAGCAGGTGGTTTTGGCGAGTCGAGCAGGTGGTTCTGGCGTGCTCGGCAGGTGCCTCCGGTGTCATTGGCATGTGGTTCCGGCATGTCTGAGAGGTGGTTCCGCCATGCCCGGCAGGTGATTCCGGAGTGTTCGCCAAGTGGTACTGGCGTAGCCGGCAGGTGATTTTGCATGTCCGGCAATGGTTCCGGCGAGTCGAGCCGGTGGTTCTGGCGTGTCCGGCAGGTGGTTCCGGTCTGTCCAGCAGGTGGTTCTGGGGTGTCCGGCACGAGGTTCTGGCACGTCTGAGAGGTTGTGTCGGCATGCCCTTCACGTGATTCCGGCTTGTCCACCAAGTGGTTCTGGTGTAGCGGGCAGGTGATTTTGGCGTGTCTGGCAGGTGGGACCGGTGAGTCAAGCAGGTGGTTCCGGCGACTGTTTCCTGTGTTTCCGGTCTGTCCGGGAGATGGTTCCGGCCTGTCCGGCAAGTGCTTCTGGCACTTCTGAGAGGTTGTGCTGGCATGCCCGGCAGGTGATTCTGGAGTGTCCGCCGAGTGGTTCTGGCGTAGCCGGCAGGTGATTTTGGCGTGTCCGGCAGGTGGTTCTGGGGAGTGGATCAGGAACTTCCGGCATTCTCGGCAGGTGCTTCCGCCGTCTCCGGCATGTGGTTGTGGCACCTCTGAGAGGTGGTTCCAGCATGCCCGGCAGCTGATTCCAGAGTGTCCGACAAGTGGTTGTGGCGTAGCCGGCTGGTGATTCTGGCGTGTCCGGCAGGTGGTTCTGGCGAGTCAAGCAGGTGGTCCCGGCGTGTCCGGCAGCTGGTTCCGGTCTGTCCTGGAGGTGGTTCCGGAGTGTCTGCCGAGTGGTTCTGGCGTAGCCGGCAGGTGATTTTGGCGTGTCCAGCAGGTGGTTCTGGGGAGTGGAGCAGGTGGTTCCGGCATACTCGGCAGGTGGTTCCGGCGTGTCCGGCACATGGTTCTGGCACGTCTGAGAGGTGGTTCCGGCATGCCCGACAGGTGATCCCGTAGAGTCCTCCAAGTGGTTCTGGCGTACCCCGCAGGTGTTTCTGGTGTGTCCGGCAGGTGGCTCTGGTGAGTCGAGCAGGTGGTTCCGGCGTGCTCGGCAGGTGGTTCCGGCAGGTCCGGCAGATGTTTGCCGTCTGTCCATGGCGTGGTTCCGGCATGCCCGCAAGGTGATTCTGGAGTGTCCACCCAGTGGTTTTGGCGTAGCCGGCATATGATTTTGGCCTGTGAGGCAGGTGGTTCCGGCATGTCCAGCAGGTGGTTCCGGAGAGCTCGGCAGGTGCTTCCGGTCTCTCCGGCACGTGGTTGTGGCACGTCTGAGAGAAGGTTCCGGCATGCCCGGCAGGTGATTCCGGAGTGTCCGCCACGTGGTTCTGGCGTACCCGGCAGGTGATTTTGGCGTGTCTGGCAGGTGTTTCTTGCAAGTCGAGCATGTGGCTCAGGCATGCTCAGCACGTGCCTCCGGAGTGTCCGGCACGTGGTTCTGGTGTGTCTGAGAGCTGGTTCTGGCATGTCCGGCAGATGATTCCGGAGTGTCCACCAAGTGGTTCTGGCATACCCGGCAGGTGATTTTGCATGTCCGGCAATGGTTCCGGCGAGTCGAGCCGGTGGTTCTGGCGTGTCCGGCAGGTGGTTCCGGTCTGTCCGGCAGGTGGTTCTGGGGTGTCCGGCACTAGGTTCTGGCACGTCTGAGAGGTTGTGTCGGCATGCCCTTCGCGTGATTCCGGCTTGTCCACCAAGTGGTTCTGGTGTAGCGGGCAGGTGATTTTGGTGTGTCCGGCAGGTGGGACCGGTGAGTCAAGCAGGTGGTTCCGGCGAGTGTTTCCTGTGTTTCCGGTCTGTCCGGGATATGGTTCCGGCCTGTCCGGCACGTGCTTCTGGCACTTCTGAGAGGTTGTGCTGGCATGCCCGGCAGGTGATTCTGGAGTGTCCGCCGAGTGGTTCTGGCGTAGCCGGCAGGTGATTTTGGCGTGTCCGGCAGGTGGTTCTGGGGAGTGGATCAGGAACTTCCGGCATTCTCGGCAGGTGCTTCCGCCATCTCTGGCATGTGGTTGTGGCACCTCTGAGAGGTGGTTCCAGCATGCCCGGCAGCTGATTCCGGAGTGTCCAACAAGCGGTTGTGGCGTAGCCAGCTGGTGATTCTGGCGTGTCCGGCAGGTGGTTCTGGCGAGTCAAGCAGGTGGTCCCGGCGTGTCCGGCAGCTGGTTCCGGTGTCTCCTGGAGGTGGTTCCGGAGTGTCTGCCGAGTGGTTCTGGCGTAGCCGGCAGGTGATTTTGGCGTGTCCAGCAGGTGGTTCTGGGGAGTGGAGCAGGTGGTTCCGGCATACTCGGCAGGTGGTTCCGGCGTGTCCGGCACATGGTTCTGGCACGTCTGAGAGGTGGTTCCGGCATGCCCTGCAGGTGATCCCTTAGAGTCCTCCAAGTGGTTCTGGCGTACCCCGCAGGTGTTTCTGGTGTGTCCGGCAGGTGGCTCTGGTGAGTCGAGCAGGTGGTTCCGGCGTGCTCGGCAGGTGGTTCCGGCAGGTCCGGCAGGTGTTTGCCGTCTGTCCATGACGTGGTTCCGGCATGCCCGCAAGGTGATTCTGGAGTGTCCACCCAGTGGTTTTGGCGTAGCCGGCATATGATTTTGGCCTGTGAGGCCGGTGGTTCTGGAAAGTCCAGCAGGTGGTTCCGGAGAGCTCGGCAGGTGCTTCCGGTCTCTCCGGCACATGGTTGTGGCACGTCTGTGAGAAGGTTCCGGCATGCCCGGCAGGTGATTCCAGAGTCTCCGGCATGTGGTTCTGGCACCTTTGATAGGTGGTTCCGGCATGCCCGGCAGGTGATTCCGGAGTCTCCGGCATGTGGTTCTGGCACCTCTGAGAGGTGGTTCCGGAATGCCTGGCATGTGATTCCGGAGTGTCTGCCGTGTGGTTCTGGCATAGCCAGCAGTTGATTTTGGCGTGTCCAGTAGGTGGTTCTGGGGAGTGGATCAGCTGGTTCCGGCATACTCGGCAGGTGGTACCGGCGTGTCCAGAACATGGTTCTGGCAAGTCTGAGAGGTGGTTCCGGCATGCCCGACAGGTGATTCCGGAGTGGCCGCCAAGTGTTTCTGGCGTACCCGGCAGGTGATTTTGGCCTGTCCGACAGGTGTTTCTTGCGAGTCGTGCAGGTGGCTCAGGCATGCTCAGCTGGTGCTTCCGGAGTCTCTGGCACGTGGTTCTGGTGTGTCTGAAAGCTGGTCCTGGCGTGTCTGGAAGATGATTCCAGAGTGTCCACCAAGTGGTTCTGGTATACCTGGCAGGTGATTTTGGCGTGTCAGGAAGGTGGTTCCGGCTAGTTGAACAGGTGGATCAGGTGTGCTCGCCAGGGGGTTCAGGGGGGACTGGCAGGTGGTTTTGGTCTGTTCGGGGTGTGGTTCCGGCATCTCAGGCTCATGGTTCTGGCACGTCTGAGAGGTGGTTGCGGCCAGCCCGACAGGTGTTTCCGGAGTGTCTGCCAAGTGGTTCTGGAGTAGCTGGCAGGTGATGTTGGCGTGACCGGCAGGTGGTTCCAGCAAGCCCGGCAGGTGATTCTGGAGTGCCCGCCAAGTGGTTCTGGCGTAGCCGGCAGGTGATTTTGGCGTGTCCAGCAGGTGGTTCCGGCGAGCTCGGCAGGTGGTAGCGGCGTGTCCGGAACATGGTTCTGGCACGTCTGAGAGATGGTTCCGGCATGCCCGGCAGGTGATTCCGGAGTGTCCGGCATGTGGTTCTGGCACCTCTGAGAGGTGGTTCCGGCATGCCCGGCAGGTGGTTCCGGAGTGTCTGCCGAGTGGTTCTGGCGTAGACGGCAGGTGATTCTGGCGTGTCCAGCAGGTGGTTCTGGGGAGTGGATGAGGTGGTTCCGGCATACTCGGCAGGTGGTACCAGCCTGTCCAGAACATGGTTCTGGCAAGCCTGATAGGTGGTTCCGGCATGCCCGGCAGCTGATTCGGGAGTGTTCGCCAAGTGGTTCTGGCGTAGCCGGCAGGTGATTTTGCATGTCCGGCGGTCGTTCCGGCGAGTCGAGCTGGTGGTTCCGGCGTGTCCGGCAGGTGGTTCCGGTCTGTCCGGCAGGTGGTTCTGGCGTGTCCGGCACGAGGTTCTGGCACGTCTGAGAGGTGGTTCCGGCATGCCCGACAGGTGATTCCGGAGTGTCCGCCACGTGGTTCTGGCGTACCCGGCAGGTGATTTTGGCGTGTCTGGCAGGTGTTTCTTGCAAGTCGAGCATGTGGCTCAGGCATGCTCAGCACGTGCTTCCGGCGTGTCCGGCACGTGGTTCTGGTGTGTCTGAGAGCTGGTTCTGGCATGTCCCGCAGATGATTCCGGAGTGTCCACCAAGTGGTTCTGGCATACCCGGCAGGTGATTTTGGCGTATCAGGTAGGTGGTTCCGGCGAGTCGAGTAGGTGGTTCCGGCGTGCTCGGCAGGTGGTTCAGGCGGGTCTGGCAGGTGGTTTCGGCCTGTTCGGAGTGTGGTTCCGGCATCTCAGGCACATGGTTCTGGCACGTCTGAGAGGTGGTTCCGGCCGGCCCGACAGGTGTTTCCATGGTGTCCGCCAAGTGGTTCTGGCATAGCTGACAGGTGATGTTGGCGTGACCGGCAGGTGGTTCCAGCCAGCCCGGCAGGTGAGTCCGAAGTGTTCACCAAATGGTTGTGGCGTAGCCGGCAGGTGATTTTGGCGTGTCCAGCAGGTGGTTTTGGCGAGTCGAGCAGGTGGTTCTGGCGTGCTCGGCAGGTGCTTCCGGTGTCATTGGCATGTGGTTCCGGCATGTCTGAGAGGTGGTTCCGCCATGCCCGGCAGGTGATTCCGGAGTGTTCGCCAAGTGGTTCTGGCGTAGCCGGCAGGTGATTTTGCATGTCCGGCAATGGTTCCGGCGAGTCGAGCCGGTGGTTCTGGCGTGTCCGGCAGGTGGTTCCGGTCTGTCCAGCAGGTGGTTCTGGGGTGTCCGGCACGAGGTTCTGGCACGTCTGAGAGGTTGTGTCGGCATGCCCTTCACGTGATTCCGGCTTGTCCACCAAGTGGTTCTGGTGTAGCGGGCAGGTGATTTTGGCGTGTCCGGCAGGTGGGACCGGTGAGTCAAGCAGGTGGTTCCGGCGAGTGTTTCCTGTGTTTCCGGTCTGTCCGGGAGATGGTTCCGGCCTGTCCGGCACGTGCTTCTGGCACTTCTGAGAGGTTGTGCTGGCATGCCCGGCAGGTGATTCTGGAGTGTCCGCCGAGTGGTTCTGGCGTAGCCGGCAGGTGATTTTGGCGTGTCCGGCAGGTGGTTCTGGGGAGTGGATCAGGAACTTCCGGCATTCTCGGCAGGTGCTTCCGCCGTCTCCGGCATGTGGTTGTGGCACCTCTTAGAGGTGGTTCCAGCATGCCCGGCAGCTGATTCCGGAGTGTCCGACAAGTGGTTGTGGCGTAGCCGGCTGGTGATTCTGGCGTGTCCGGCAGGCGGTTCTGGCGAGTCAAGCAGGTGGTCCCGGCGTGTCCGGCAGCTGGTTCCGGTCTGTCCTGGAGGTGGTTCCGGAGTGTCTGCCGAGTGGTTCTGGCGTAGCCGGCAGGTGATTTTGGCGTGTCCAGCAGGTGGTTCTGGGGAGTGGAGCAGGTGGTTCCGGCATACTCGGCAGGTGGTTCCGGCGTGTCCGGCACATGGTTTTGGCACGTCTGAGAGCTGATTCCGGCATGCCCGGCAGGTGATCCCGGAGAGTCCTCCAAGTGGTTCTGGCGTACCCCGCAGGTGTTTCTGGTGTGTCCGGCAGGTGGCTCTGGTGAGTCGAGCAGGTGGTTCCGGCGTGCTCGGCAGGTGGTTCCGGCAGGTCCGGCAGGTGTTTGCAGTCTGTCCATGACGTGGTTCCGGCATGCCCGCAAGGTGATTCTGGAGTGTCCACCCAGTGGTTTTGGCGTAGCCGGCATATGATTTTGGCCTGTGAGGCAGGTGGTTCCGGCATGTCCAGCAGGTGGTTCCGGAGAGCTCGGCAGGTGCTTCCGGTCTCTCCGGCACGTGGTTGTGGCACGTCTGAGAGAAGGTTCCGGCATGCCCGGCAGGTGATTCCAGAGTCTCCGGCATGTGGTTCTGGCACCTTTGATAGGTGGTTCCGGCATGCCCGGCAGGTGATTCCGGAGTCTCCGGCATGTGGTTCTGGCACCTCTGAGAGGTGGTTCCGGAATGCCTGGCATGTGATTCCGGAGTGTCTGCCGTGTGGTTCTGGCATAGCCAGCAGTTGATTTTGGCGTGTCCAGTAGGTGGTTCTGGGGAGTGGATCAGCTGGTTCCGGCATACTCGGCAGGTGGTACCGGCGTGTCCAGAACATGGTTCTGGCAAGTCTGAGAGGTGGTTCCGGCATGCCCGACAGGTGATTCCGGAGTGGCCGCCAAGTGTTTCTGGCGTACCCGGCAGGTGATTTTGGCCTGTCCGACAGGTGTTTCTTGCGAGTCGTGCAGGTGGCTCAGACATGCTCAGCTGGTGCTTCCGGCGTCTCCGGCACGTGGTTCTGGTGTGTCTGAGAGCTGGTTCTGGCGTGTCCGGAAGATGATTCCAGAGTGTCCACCAAGTGGTTCTGGTATACCTGGCAGGTGATTTTGGCGTGTCAGGAAGGTGGTTCCGGCTAGTTGAACAGGTGGATCAGGCGTGCTCGCCAGGGGGTTCAGGCGGGTCTGGCAGGTGGTTTCGGTCTGTTCGGGGTGTGGTTCCGGCATCTCAGGCTCATGGTTCTGGCACGTCTGAGAGGTGGTTGTGGCCAGCCCGACAGGTGTTTCCGGAGTGTCTGCCAAGTGGTTCTGGCGTAGCTGGCAGGTGATGTTGGCGTGACCAGCGGGTGGTTCCAGCAAGCCCGGCAGGTGATTCTGGAGTGTCCGCCAAGTGGTTCTGGCGTAGCCGGCAGGTGATTTTGGCGTGTCCAGCAGGTGGTTCCGGCGAGCTCGGCAGGTGGTAGCGGCGTGTCCGGAACATGGTTCTGGCACGTCTGAGAGATGGTTCCGGCATGCCCGGCAGGTGATTCCGGAGTGTCCGGCATGTGGTTCTGGCACCTCTGAGAGGTGGTTCCGGCATGCCCGGCAGGTGGTTCCGGAGTGTCTGCCGAGTGGTTCTGGCGTAGACGGCAGGTGATCCTGGCGTGTCCAGCAGGTGGTTCTGGGGAGTGGATCAGGTGGTTCCGGCATACTCGGCAGGTGGTACCGGCGTGTCCGAAACATGGTTCTGGCAAGCCTGATAGGTGGTTCCCGCATGCCCGGCAGCTGATTCGGGAGTGTTCGCCAAGTGGTTCTGGCATAGCCGGCAGGTGATTTTGCATGTCCGGCGGTGGTTCCGGCGAGTCGAGCTGGTGGTTCCGGCGTGTCCGGCACGTGGTTCCGGTCTGTCCAGCAGGTGGTTCTGGGGTGTCCGGCACGAGGTTCTGGCACGTCTGAGAGGTTGTGTCGGCATGCCCTTCACGTGATTCCGGCTTGTCCACCAAGTGGTTCTGGTGTAGCGGGCAGGTGATTTTGGCGTGTCCGGCAGGTGGGACCGGTGAGTCAAGCGGGTGGTTCTGGCGAGTGTTTCCTGTGTTTCCGGTCTGTCCGGGAGATGGTTCCGGCCTGTCCGGCACGTGCTTCTGGCACTTCTGAGAGGTTGTGCTGGCATGCCCGGCAGGTGATTCTGGAGTGTCCGCCGAGTGGTTCTGGCGTAGCCGGCAGGTGATTTTGGCGTGTCCGGCAGGTGGTTCTGGGGAGTGGATCAGGAACTTCCGGCATTCTCGGCAGGTGCTTCCGCCGTCTCCGGCATGTGGTTGTGGCACCTCTGAGAGGTGGTTCCAGCATGCCCGGCAGCTGATTCCGGAGTGTCCGACAAGTGGTTGTGGCGTAGCCGGCTGGTGATTCTGGCGTGTCCGGCAGGTGGTTCTGGCGAGTCAAGCAGGTGGTCCCGGCGTGTCCGGCAGCTGGTTCCGGTCTGTCCTGGAGGTGGTTCCGGAGTGTCTGCCGAGTGGTTCTGGCATAGCCGGCAGGTGATTTTGGCGTGTCCACCAGGTGGTTCTGGGGAGTGGAGCAGGTGGTTTCGGCATACTCAGCAGGTGATCCCGGAGAGTCCTCCAAGTGGTTCTGGCGTACCCCGCAGGTGTTTCTGGTGTGTCCGGCAGGTGGCTCTGGTGAGTCGAGCAGGTGGTTCCGGCGTGCTCGGCAGGTGGTTCCGGCAGGTCCGGCAGGTGTTTGCCATCTGTCCATGACGTGGTTCCGGCATGCCCGCAAGGTGATTCTGGAGTGTCCACCCAGTGGTTTTGGCGTAGCCGGCATATGATTTTGGCCTGTGAGGCAGGTGGTTCCGGCATGTCCAGCAGGTGGTTCCGGAGAGCTCGGCAGGTGCTTCCAGTCTCTCCGGCACGTGGTTGTGGCACGTCTGAGAGAAGGTTCCGGCATGCCCGGCAGGTGATTCCAGAGTCTCCAGCATGTGGTTCTGGCACCTTTGATAGGTGGTTCCGACATGCCCGGCAGGTGATTCCGGAGTCTCCGGCATGTGGTTCTGGCACCTCTGAGAGGTGGTTCCGGAATGCCTGGCATGTGATTCCGGAGTGTCTGCCGTGTGGTTCTGGCATAGCCGGCAGTTGATTTTGGCGTGTCCAGTAGGTGGTTCTGGGGAGTGGATCAGCTGGTTCCGGCATACTCGGCAGGTGGTACCGGCGTGTCCAGAACATGGTTCTGGCAAGTCTGAGAGGTGGTTCCGGCATGCCCGACAGGTGATTCCGGAGTGTCCGCCAAGTGTTTCTGGCGTACCCGGCAGGTGATTTTGGCCTGTCCGACTGGTGTTTCTTGCGAGTCGTGCAGGTGGCTCAGGCATGCTCAGCTGGTGCTTCCGGCGTCTCTGGCACGTGGTTCTGGTGTGTCTGAGAGCTGGTTCTGGCGTGTCCGAAAGATGATTCCAGAGTGTCCACCAAGTGGTTCTGGTATACCTGGCAGGTGATTTTGGCGTGTCAGGAAGGTGGTTCCGACTAGTTGAACAGGTGGATCAGGCGTGATCGCCAGGGGGTTCAGGCGGGTCTGGCAGGTGGTTTCGGTCTGTTCGGGGTGTGCTTCCGGCATCTCAGGCACATGGTTCTGGCACGTCTGAGAGGTGGTTGCGGCCAGCACGACAGGTGTTTCCGGAGTGTCTGCCAAGTGGTTCTGGCGTAGCTGGCAGGTGATGTTGGCGTGACCGGCAGGTGGTTCCAGCAAGCCCGGCAGGTGATTCTGGAGTGTCCGCCAAGTGGTTCTGGCATAGCTGGCAGGTGATGTTGGCATGTCCAGCAGGTGGTTCCGGCGAGCTCGGCAGGTGGTAGCGGCGTGTCCGGAACATGGTTCTGGCACGTCTGAGAGATGGTTCCGGCATGCCCGGCAGGTGATTCCGGAGTGTCCGGCATGTGGTTCTGGCACCTCTGAGAGGTGGTTCCGGCATGCCCGGCAGGTGGTTCCGGAGTGTCTGCCGAGTGGTTCTGGCGTAGACGGCAGGTGATCCTGGCGTGTCCAGCAGGTGGTTCTGGGGAGTGGATCAGGTGGTTCCGGCATACTCGGCAGGTGGTACCGGCGTGTCCGAAACATGGTTCTGGCAAGCCTGATAGGTGGTTCCCGCATGCCCGGCAGCTGATTCGGGAGTGTTCGCCAAGTGGTTCTGGCATAGCCGGCAGGTGATTTTGCATGTCCGGCGGTGGTTCCGGCGAGTCGAGCTGGTGGTTCCGGCGTGTCCGGCAGGTGGTTCCGGTCTGTCCGGCAGGTGGTTCTGGCGTGTCCGGCACGAGGTTCTGGCACGTCTGAGAGGTGGTTCCGGCATGCCCGACAGGTGATTCCGGAGTGTCCGCCACGTGGTTCTGGCGTACCCGGCAGGTGATTTTGGCGTGTCCAGCAGGTGGTTTTGGCGAGTCGAGCAGGTGGTTCTGGCGTGCTCGGCAGGTGCTTCCGGTGTCATTGGCATGTGGTTCCGCCATGTCTGAGAGGTGGTTCCGCCATGCCCAGCAGGTGATTCCGGAGTGTTCGCCAAGTGGTTCTGGCGTAGCCGGCAGGTGATTTTGCATGTCCGGCAATGGTACCGGCGAGTCGAGCCGGTGGTTCTGGCGTGTCCGGCAGGTGGTTCCGGTCTGTCCAGCAGGTGGTTCTGGGGTGTCCGGCACGAGGTTCTGGCACGTCTGAGAGGTTGTGTCGGCATGCCCTTCACGTGCTTCCGGCTTGTCCACCAAGTGGTTCTGGTGTAGCGGGCAGGTGATTTTGGCGTGTCCGGCAGGTGGGACCGGTGAGTCAAGCAGGTGGTTCCGGCGAGTGTTTCCTGTGTTTCCGGTCTGTCCGGGAGATGGTTCCGGCCTGTCCGGCACGTGCTTCTGGCACTTCTGAGAGGTTGTGCTGGCATGCCCGGCAGGTGATTCTGGAGTGTCCGCCGAGTGGTTCTGGCGTAGCCGGCAGGTGATTTTGGCGTGTCCGGCAGGTGGTTCTGGGGGGTGGATCAGGAACTTCCGGCATTCTCGGCAGGTGCTTCCGCCATCTCCGGCATGTGGTTGTGGCACCTCTGAGAGGTGGTTCCGGAATGCCTGGCATGTGATTCCGGAGTGTCTGCCGTGTGGTTCTGGCATAGCCGGCAGTTGATTTTGGCGTGTCCAGTAGGTGGTTCTGGGGAGTGGATCAGCTGGTTCCGGCATACTCGGCAGGTGGTACCGGCGTGTCCAGAACATGGTTCTGGCAAGTCTGAGAGGTGGTTCCGGCATGCCCGACAGGTGATTCCGGAGTGGCCGCCACGTGGTTCTGGCGTACCCGGCAGGTGATTTTGGCGTGTCTGGCAGGTGTTTCTTGCAAGTCGAGCATGTGGCTCAGGCATGCTCAGCACGTGCTTCCGGCGTTTCCGGCACGTGGTTCTGGTGTGTCTGAGAGCTGGTTCTGGCATGTCCCGCAGATGATTCCGGAGTGTCCACCAAGTGGTTCTGGCATACCCGGCAGGTGATTTTGGCGTGTCAGGTAGGTGGTTCCGGCGAGTCGAGTAGGTGGTTCCGGCGTGCTCGGCAGGTGGTTCAGGCGGGTCTGGCAGGTGGTTTCGGCCTGTTCGGGGTGTGGTTCCGGCATCTCAGGCACATGGTTCTGGCACGTCTGAGAGGTGGTTCCGGCCGGCCCGACAGGTGTTTCCATGGTGCCCACCAAGTGGTTCTGGCATAGCTGACAGGTGATGTTGGCGTGACCGGCAGGTGGTTCCAGCCAGCCCGGCAGGTGAGTCCGAAGTGTTCACCAAATGGTTGTGGCGTAGCCGGCAGGTGATTTTGGCGTGTCCAGCAGGTGGTTTTGGCGAGTCGAGCAGGTGGTTCTGGCGTGCTCGGCAGGTGCTTCCGGTGTCATTGGCATGTGGTTCCGGCATGTCTGAGAGGTGGTTCCGCCATGCCCGGCAGGTGATTCCGGAGTGTTCGCCAAGTGGTTCTGGCGTAGCCGGCAGGTGATTTTGCATGTCCGGCAATGGTTCCGGCGAGTCGAGCCGGTGGTTCTGGCGTGTCCGGCAGGTGGTTCCGGTCTGTCCAGCAGGTGGTTCTGGGGTGTCCGGCACGAGGTTCTGGCACGTCTGAGAGGTTGTGTCGGCATGCCCTTCACGTGATTCCGGCTTGTCCACCAAGTGGTTCTGGTGTAGCGGGCAGGTGATTTTGGCGTGTCCGGCAGGTGGGACCGGTGAGTCAAGCAGGTGGTTCCGGCGAGTGTTTCCTGTGTTTCCGGTCTGTCTGGGAGATGGTTCCGGCCTGTCCGGCACGTGCTTCTGGCACTTCTGAGAGGTTGTGCTGGCATGCCCGGCAGGTGATTCTGGAGTGTCCGCCGAGTGGTTCTGGCGTAGCCGGCAGGTGATTTTGGCGTGTCCGGCAGGTGGTTCTGGGGAGTGGATCAGGAACTTCCGGCATTCTCGGCAGGTGCTTCCGCCGTCTCTTGCATGTGGTTGTGGCACCTCTGAGAGGTGGTTCCAGCATGCCCGGCAGCTGATTCCGGAGTGTCCGACAAGTGGTTGTGGCGTAGCCGGCTGGTGATTCTGGCGTGTCCGGCAGGTGGTTCTGGCGAGTCAAGCAGGTGGTCCCGGCGTGTCCGGCAGCTGGTTCCGGTCTGTCCTGGAGGTGGTTCCGGAGTGTCCGCCGAGTGGTTCTGGCGTAGCCGGCAGGTGATTTTGGCGTGTCCAGCAGGTGGTTCTGGGGAGTGGAGCAGGTGGTTCCGGCATACTCGGCAGGTGGTTCCGGCGTGTCCGGCACATGGTTCTGGCACGTCTGAGAGGTGGTTCCGGCATGCCCGGCAGGTGATCCCAGAGAGTCCTCCAAGTGGTTCTGGCGTACCCCGCAGGTGTTTCTGGTGTGTCCGGCAGGTGGCTCTGGTGAGTCGAGCAGGTGGTTCCGGCGTGCTCGGCAGGTGGTTCCGGCAGGTCCGGCAGGTGTTTGCCGTCGGTCCATGACGTGGTTCCGGCATGCCCGCAAGGTGATTCTGGAGTGTCCACCCAGTGGTTTTGGCGTAGCCGGCATATGATTTTGGCCTGTGAGGCACGTGGTTCCGGCATGTCCAGCAGGTGGTTCCGGAGAGCTCGGCAGGTGCTTCCGGTCTCTCCGGCACGTGGTTGTGGCACGTCTGAGAGAAGGTTCCGGCATGCCCGGCAGGTGATTCCAGAGTCTCCGGCATGTGGTTCTGGCACCTTTGATAGGTGGTTCCGGCATGCCCGGCAGGTGATTCCGGAGTGTCCGGCATGTGGTTCTGGCACCTCTGAGAGGTGGTTCCGGAAAGCCTGGCATGTGATTCCGGAGTGTCTGCCGTGTGGTTCTGGCATAGCCGGCAGTTGATTTTGGCGTGTCCAGTAGGTGGTTCTGGGGAGTGGATCAGCTGGTTCCGGCATACTCGGCAGGTGGTACCGGCGTGTCCAGAACATGGTTCTGGCAAGTCTGAGAGGTGGTTCCGGCATGCCCGACAGGTGATTCCGGAGTGGCCGCCAAGTGTTTCTGGCGTACCCGGCAGGTGATTTTGGCCTGTCCGACAGGTGTTTCTTGCGAGTCGTGCAGGTGGCTCAGGCATGCTCAGCTGGTGCTTCCGGCGTCTCTGGCACGTGGTTCTGGTGTGTCTGAAAGCTGGTCCTGGCGTGTCTGGAAGATGATTCCAGAGTGTCCACCAAGTGGTTCTGGTATACCTGGCAGGTGATTTTGGCGTGTCAGGAAGGTGGTTCCGGCTAGTTGAACAGGTGGATCAGGCGTGCTCGCCAGGGGGTTGAGGCGGGTCTGACAGGTGGTTTCGGTCTGTTCGGGGTGTGGTTCCGGCATCTCAGGCACATGGTTATGGCACGTCTGAGAGGTGGTTGCGGCCAGCCCGACAGGTGTTTCCGGAGTGTCTGCCAAGTGGTTCTGGCGTAGCTGGCAGGTGATGTTGGCGTGACCGGCAGGTGGTTCCAGCAAGCCCGGCAGGTGATTCTGGAGTGTCCGCCAAGTGGTTCTGGCGTAGCCGGCGGGTAATTTTGGCGTGTCCAGCAGGTGGTTCCGGCGAGCTCGGCAGGTGGTAGCGGCGTGTCCGGAACATGGTTCTGGCACGTCTGAGAGATGGTTCCGGCATGCCCGGCAGGTGATTCCGGAGTGTCCGGCATGTGGTGCTGCCACCTCTGAGAGGTGGTTCCGGCATGCCCGGCAGGTGGTTCCGGAGTGTCTGCCGAGTGGTTCTGGCGTAGACGGCAGGTGATTCTGGCGTGTCCAGCAGGTGGTTCTGGGGAGTGGATCAGGTGGTTCCGGCATACTCGGCAGGTGGTACCAGCGTGTCCGGAACATGGTTCTGGCAAGCCTGATAGGTGGTTCCAGCATGCCCTGCAGCTGATTCGGGAGTGTTCGCCAAGTGGTTCTGGCGTAGCCGGCAGGTGATTTTGCATGTCCGGCGGTCGTTCCGGCGATTCGAGCCGGTGGTTCCGGCGTGTCCGGCAGGTGGTTCCGGTCTGTCCGGCAGGTGGTTCTGGCGTGTCCGGCACGAGGTTCTGGCACGTCTGAGAGGTGGTTCCGGCATGCCCGACAGGTGATTCCGGAGTGTCCGCCACGTGGTTCTGGCGTACCCGGCAGGTGATTTTGGCGTGTCTGGCAGGTGTTTCTTGCAAGTCGAGCATGTGGCTCAGGCATGCTCAGCACGTGCTTCCGGCGTGTCCGGCACGTGGTTATGGTGTGTCTGAGAGCTGGTTCTGGCATGTCCCGCAGATGATTCCGGAGTGTCCACCAAGTGGTTCTGGCATACCCGGCAGGTGATTTTGGCGTGTCAGGTAGGTGGTTCCGGCGAGTCGAGTAGGTGGTTCCGGCGTGCTCGGCAGGTGGTTCAGGCGGGTCTGGCAGGTGGTTTCGGCCTGTTCGGGGTGTGGTTCCGTCATCTCAGGCACATGGTTCTGGCACGTCTGAGAGGTGGTTCCGGCCGGCCCGACAGGTGTTTCCATGGTGCCCACCAAGTGGTTCTGGCATAGCTGACAGGTGATGTTGGCGTGACCGGCAGGTGGTTCCAGCCAGCCCGGCAGGTGAGTCCGAAGTGTTCACCAAATTTTTGTGGCGTAGCCGGCAGGTGATTTTGGCGTGTCCAGCAGGTGGTTTTGGCGAGTCGAGCAGGTGGTTCTGGCGTGCTCGGCAGGTGCTTCCGGTGTCATTGGCATGTGGTTCCGGCATGTCTGAGAGGTGGTTCCGCCATGCCCGGCAGGTGATTCCGGAGTGTTCGCCAAGTGGTTCTGGCGTAGCCGGCAGGTGATTTTGCATGTCCGCCAATGGTTAGGGCGAGTCCAGCCGGTGGTTCTGGCGTGTCCGGCAGGTGGTTCCGGTCTGTCCAGCAGGTGGTTCTGGGGTGTCCGGCACGAGGTTCTGGCACGTCTGAGAGGTTGTGTCGGCATGCCCTTCACGTGCTTCCGGCTTGTCCACCAAGTGGTTCTGGTGTAGCGGGCAGGTGATTTTGGCGTGTCCGGCAGGTGGGACCGGTGAGTCAAGCAGGTGGTTCCGGCGAGTGTTTCCTGTGTTTGCGGTCTGTCCGGGAGATGGTTCCGGCCTGTCCGGCACGTGCTTCTGGCACTTCTGAGAGGTTGTGCTGGCATGCCCGGCAGGTGATTCTGGAGTGTCCGCCGAGTGGTTCTGGCGTAGCCGGCAGGTGATTTTGGCGTGTCCGGCAGGTGGTTCTGGGGAGTGGATCAGGAACTTCCGGCATTCTCGGCAGGTGCTTCCGCCGTCTCCGGCATGTGGTTGTGGCACCTCTGAGAGGTGGTTCCAGCATGCCTGGCAGCTGATTCCGGAGTGTCCGACAAGTGGTTGTGGCGTAGCCGGCTGGTGATTCTGGCGTGTCCGGCAGGTGGTTCTGGCGAGTCAAGCAGGTGGTCCCGGCGTGTCCGGCAGCTGGTTCCGGTCTGTCCTGGAGGTGGTTCCGGAGTGTCTGCCGAGTGGTTCTGGCATAGCCGGCAGGTGATTTTGGCGTGTCCACCAGGTGGTTCTGGGGAGTGGAGCAGGTGGTTTCGGCATACTCAGCAGGTGATCCCGGAGAGTCCTCCAAGTGGTTCTGGCGTACCCCGCAGGTGTTTCTGGTGTGTCCGGCAGGTGGCTCTGGTGAGTCGAGCAGGTGGTTCCGGCGTGCTCGGCAGGTGGTTCCGGCAGGTCCGGCAGGTGTTTGCCATCTGTCCATGACGTGGTTCCGGCATGCCCGCAAGGTGATTCTGGAGTGTCCACCCAGTGGTTTTGGCGTAGCCGGCATATGATTTTGGCCTGTGAGGCAGGTGGTTCCGGCATGTCCAGCAGGTGGTTCCGGAGAGCTCGGCAGGTGCTTCCAGTCTCTCCGGCACGTGGTTGTGGCACGTCTGAGAGAAGGTTCCGGCATGCCCGGCAGGTGATTCCAGAGTCTCCGGCATGTGGTTCTGGCACCTTTGATAGGTGGTTCCGGCATGCCCGGCAGGTGATTCCGGAGTCTCCGGCATGTGGTTCTGGCACCTCTGAGAGGTGGTTCCGGAATGCCTGGCATGTGATTCCGGAGTGTCTGCCGTGTGGTTCTGGCATAGCCGGCAGTTGATTTTGGCGTGTCCAGTAGGTGGTTCTGGGGAGTGGATCGGCTGGTTCCAGCATACTCGGCAGGTGGTACCGGCGTGTCCAGAACATGGTTCTGGCAAGTCTGAGAGGTGGTTCCGGCATGCCCGACAGGTGATTCCGGAGTGGCCGCCAAGTGTTTCTGGCGTACCCGGCAGGTGATTTTGGCCTGTCCGACAGGTGTTTCTTGCGAGTCGTGGAGGTGGCTCAGGCATGCTCAGCTGGTGCTTCCGGCGTCTCTGGCTCGAGGTTCTGGTGTGTCTGAGAGCTGGTTCTGGTGTGTCCGAAAGATGATTCCAGAGTGTCCACCAAGTGGTTCTGGTATACCTGGCAGGTGATTTTGGCGTGTCAGGAAGGTGGTTCCGACTAGTTGAACAGGTGGATTAGGCGTGATCGCCAGGGGGTTCAGGCGGGTCTGGCAGGTGGTTTCGGTCTGTTCGGGGTGTGCTTCCGGCATCTCAGGCACATGGTTCTGGCACGTCTGAGAGGTGGTTGCGGCCAGCCCGACAGGTGTTTCCGGAGTGTCTGCCAAGTGGTTCTGGCGTAGCTGGCAGGTGATGTTGGCGTGACCGGCAGGTGGTTCCAGCAAGCCCGGCAGGTGATTCTGGAGTGTCCGCCAAGTGGTTCTGGCATAGCTGGCAGGTGATGTTGGCGTGTCCAGCAGGTGGTTCCGGCGAGCTCGGCAGGTGGTAGCGGCGTGTCCGGAACATGGTTCTGGCACGTCTGAGAGATGGTTCCGGCATGCCCGGCAGGTGATTCCGGAGTGTCCGGCATGTGGTTCTGGCACCTCTGAGAGGTGGTTCCGGCATGCCCGGCAGGTGGTTCCGGAGTGTCTGCCGAGTGGTTCTGGCGTAGACGGCAGGTGATCCTGGCGTGTCCAGCAGGTGGTTCTGGGGAGTGGATCAGGTGGTTCCGGCATACTCGGCAGGTGGTACCGGCGTGTCCGAAACATGGTTCTGGCAAGCCTGATAGGTGGTTCCCGCATGCCCGGCAGCTGATTCGGGAGTGTTCGCCAAGTGGTTCTGGCATAGCCGGCAGGTGATTTTGCATGTCCGGCGGTGGTTCCGGCGAGTCGAGCTGGTGGTTCCGGCGTGTCCGGCAGGTGGTTCCGGTCTGTCCGGCAGGTGGTTCTGGCGTGTCCGGCACGAGGTTCTGGCACGTCTGAGAGGTGGTTCCGGCATGCCCGACAGGTGATTCCGGAGTGTCCGCCACGTGGTTCTGGCGTACCCGGCAGGTGATTTTGGCGTGTCTGGCAGGTGTTTCTTGCAAGTCGAGCATGTGGCTCAGGCATGCTCAGCACGTGCTTCAGGCGTGTTGGGCACGTGGTTCTGGTGTGTCTGAGAGCTGGTTCTGGCATGTCCGGCGGATGATTCCGGAGTTTCCACCAAGTGGTTCTGGCATACCCGGCAGGTGATTTTGGCGTGTCAGGTAGGTGGTTCTGGGGAGTGGAGCAGGTGGTTCCGGCATACTCGGCAGGTGGTTCCGGCGTGTCCGGCACATGGTTCTGGCATGTCTGAGAGGTGGTTCCGGCATGCCCGGCAGGTGATCCAGGAGAGTCCTCCAAGTGGTTCTGGCGTACCCCGCAGGTGTTTCTGGTGTGTCCGGCAGGTGGCTCTGGTGAGTCGAGCAGGTGGTTCCGGCGTGCTCGGCAGGTGGTTCCGGCAGGTCCGGCAGGTGTTTGCCGTCTGTCCATGACGTGGTTCCGGCATGCCCGCAAGGTGATTCTGGAGTGTCCACCCAGTGGTTTTGGCGTAGCCGGCATATGATTTTGGCCTGTGAGGCAGGTGGTTCCGGCATGTCCAGCAGGTGGTTCCGGAGAGCTCGGCAGGTGCTTCCGGTCTCTCCGGCACGTGGTTGTGGCACGTCTGAGAGAAGGTTCCGGCATGCCCGGCAGGTGATTCCAGAGTCTCCGGCATGTGGTTCTGGCACCTTTGATAGGTGGTTCCGGCATGCCCGGCAGGTGATTCCGGAGTCTCCGGCATGTGGTTCTGGCACCTCTGAGAGGTGGTTCCGGAATGCCTGGCATGTGATTCCGGAGTGTCTGCCGTGTGGTTCTGGCATAGCCGGCAGTTGATTTTGGCGTGTCCAGTAGGTGGTTCTGGGTAGTGGATCAGCTGGTTCCGGCATACTCGGCAGGTGGTACCGGCGTGTCCAGAACATGGTTCTGGCAAGTCTGAGAGGTGGTTCCGGCATGCCCGACAGGTGATTCCGGATTGTCCGCCAAGTGTTTCTGGCGTACCCGGCAGGTGATTTTGGCCTGTCCGACAGGTGTTTCTTGCGAGTCGTGCAGGTGGCTCAGGCATGCTCAGCTGGTGCTTCCGGCGTCTCTGGCACGTGGTTCTGGTGTGTCTGAAAGCTGGTCCTGGCGTGTCTGGAAGATGATTCCAGAGTGTCCACCAAGTGGTTCTGGTATACCTGGCAGGTGATTTTGGCGTGTCAGGAAGGTGGTTCCGGCTAGTTGAACAGGTGGATCAGGCGTGCTCGCCAGGGGGTTCAGGCGGGTCTGGCAGGTGGTTTCGGTCTGTTCGGGGTGTGGTTCCGGCATCTCAGGCACATTGTTCTGGCACGTCTGAGAGGTGGTTGCGGCCAGCCCGACAGGTGTTTCCGGAGTGTCAGCCAAGTGGTTCTGGCATAGCTGGCAGGTGATGTTGGCGTTTCCGGCAGGTGGTTCCAGCAAGCCCGGCAGGTGATTCTGGAGTGTCCGCCAAGTGGTTCTGGCGTAGCCGGCAGGTGATTTTGGCGTGTCCAGCAGGTGGTTCCGGCGAGCTCGGCAGGTGGTAGCGGCGTGTCCGGAACATTGTTCTGGCACCTCTGAGAGGTGGTTCCGGCATGCCCGGCAGGTGGTTCCGGAGTGTCTGCCGAGTGGTTCTGGCGTAGACGGCAGGTGATTCTGGCGTGTCCAGCAGGTGGTTCTGAGGAGTGGATCAGGTGGTTCCGGCATACTCAGCAGGTGGTCCCGGCGTGTCCGGAACATGGTTCTGGCAAGCCTGATAGGTGGTTCCCGCATGCCCGGCAGCTGATTCGGGAGTGTTCGCCAAGTGGTTCTGGCGTAGCCGGCAGGTGATTTTGCATGTCCGGCGGTGGTTCCGGCGAGTCGAGCTGGTGGTTCCGGCGTGTCCGGCAGGTGGTTCCGGTCTGTCCGGCAGGTGGTTCTGGCGTGTCCGGCACGAGGTTCTGGCACGTCTGAGAGGTGGTTCCGGCATGCCCGACAGGTGATTCCGGAGTGTCCTCCACGTGGTTCTGGTGTACCCGGCAGGTGATTTTGGCGTGTCTGGCAGGTGTTTCTTGCAAGTCGAGCATGTGGCTCAGGCATGCTCAGCACGTGCTCCCGGCGTGTCCGGCACGTGGTTCTGGTGTGTCTGAGAGCTGGTTCTGGCATGTCCGGCGGATGATTCCGGAGTGTCCACCAAGTGGTTCTGGCATACCCGGCAGGTGATTTTGGCGTGTCAGGTAGGTGGTTCCGGCGAGTCGAGTAGGTGGTTCCGGCCTGCTCGGCAGGTGGTTCAGGCGGCTCTGGCAGGTGGTTTCGGTCTGTTCGGGGTGTGGTTCCGGCATCTCAGGCACATGGTTCTGGCACGTCTGAGAGGTGGTTCCGGCCGGCCCGACAGGTGTTTCCATGGTGTCCGCCAAGTGGTTCTGGCATAGCTGGCAGGTGATGTTGGCGTGACCGGCAGGTGGTTCCAGCCAGCCCGGCAGGTGATTCCGAAGTGTTCACCCAATGGTTGTGGCGTAGCCGGCAGGTGATTTTGGCGTGTCCAGCAGGTGGTTTTGGCGAGTCGAGCAGGTGGTTCTGGCGTGCTCGGCAGGTGCTTCCGGTGTCATTGGCATGTGGTTCCGGCATGTCTGAGAGTTGGTTCCGCCATGCCCGGCAGGTGATTCCGGAGTGTTCGCCAAGTAGTTCTGGCGTAGCCGGCAGGTGATTTTGCATGTCCGGCGGTGGTTCCGGCGAGTCGAGCTGGTGGTTCCGGCGTGTCTGGCAGGTGGTTCCGGTCTGTCCAGCAGGTGGTTCTGGGGTGTCCGGCACGAGGTTCTGGCACGTCTGAGAGGTTGTGTCGGCATGCCCTTCACGTGATTCCGGCTTGTCCACCAAGTGGTTCTGGTGTAGCGGGCAGGTGATTTTGGCGTTTCTGGCAGGTGGGACCGGTGATTCAAGCAGGTGGTTCCGGCGAGTGTTTCCTGTGTTTGCGGTCTGTCCGGGAGATGGTTCCGGCCTGTCCGGCACGTGCTTCTGGCACTTCTGAGAGGTTGTGCTGGCATGCCCGGCAGGTGATTCTGGAGTGTCCGCCGAGTGGTTCTGGCGTAGCCGGCAGGTGATTTTGGCGTGTCCGGCAGGTGGTTCTGGGGAGTGGATCAGGAACTTCCGGCATTCTCGGCAGGTGCTTCCGCCGTCTCCGGCATGTGGTTGTGGCACCTCTGAGAGGTGGTTCCAGCATGCCCGGCAGCTGATTCCGGAGTGTCCGACAAGTGGTTGTGGCGTAGCCGGCTGGTGATTCTGGCGTGTCCGGCAGGCGGTTCTGGCGAGTCAAGCAGGTGGTCCCGGCGTGTCCGGCAGCTGGTTCCGGTCTGTCCTGGAGGTGGTTCCGGAGTGTCTGCCAAGTGGTTCTGGCGTAGCCGGCAGGTGATTTTGGCGTGTCCAGCAGGTGGTTCTGGGGAGTGGAGCAGGTGGTTCCGGCATACTCGGCAGGTGGTTCCGGCATGTCCGGCACATGGTTCTGGCACGTCTGAGAGGTGGTTCCGGCATGCCCGGCAGGTGATCCCGGAGAGTCCTCCAAGTGGTTCTGGCGTACCCCGCAGGTGTTTCTGGTGTGTCCGGCAGGTGGCTCTGGTGAGTCGAGCAGCTGGTTCCGGCGTGCTCGGCAGGTGGTTCCGGCAGGTCCGGCAGGTGTTTGCCGTCTGTCCATGACGTGGTTCCGGCATGCCCGCAAGGTGATTCTGGAGTGTCCACCCAGTGGTTTTGGCGTAGCCGGCATATGATTTTGGCCTGTGAGGCAGGTGGTTCCGGCATGTCCAGCAGGTGGTTCCGGAGAGCTCGGCAGGTGCTTCCGGTCTCTCCGGCACGTGGTTGTGGCACGTCTGAGAGAAGGTTCCGGCATGCCCGGCAGGTGATTCCGGAGTCTCCGGCATGTGGTTCTGGCACCTCTGAGAGGTGGTTCCGGAATGCCTGGCATGTGATTCCGGAGTGTCTGCCGTGTGGTTCTGGCATAGCCGGCAGTTGATTTTGGCATGTCCAGTAGGTGGTTCTGGGGAGTGGATCAGCTGGTTCCGGCATACTCGGCAGGTGGTACCGGCGTGTCCAGAACATGGTTCTGGCAAGTCTGAGAGGTGGTTCCGGCATGCCCGACAGGTGATTCCGGAGTGTCCGCCAAGTGTTTCTGGCGTACCCGGCAGGTGATTTTGGCCTGTCCGACAGGTGTTTCTTGCGAGTCGTGCAGGTGGCTCAGGCATGCTCAGCTGGTGCTTCCAGCGTCTCTGGCACGTGGTTCTGGTGTGTCTGCAAGCTGGTCCTGGCGTGTCTGGAAGATGATTCCAGAGTGTCCACCAAGTGGTTCTGGTATACCTGGCAGGTGATTTTGGCGTGTCAGGAAGGTGGTTCCGGCTAGTTGAACAGGTGGATCAGGCGTGCTCGCCAGGGGGTTCAGGCGGGTCTGGCAGGTGGTTTCGGTCTGTTCGGGGTGTGGTTCCGGCATCTCAGGCTCATGGTTCTGGCACGTCTGAGAGGTGGTTGTGGCCAGCCCGACAGGTGTTTCCGGAGTGTCTGCCAAGTGGTTCTGGCGTAGCTGGCAGGTGATGTTGGCGTGACCGGCAGGTGGTTCCAGCAAGCCCGGCAGGTGATTCTGGAGTGTCCGCCAAGTGGTTCTGGCGTAGCCGGCAGGTGATTTTGGCGTGTCCAGCAGGTGGTTCCGGCGAGCTCGGCAGGTGGTAGCGGCGTGTCCGGAACATGGTTCTGGCACGTCTGAGAGATGGTTCCGGCATGCCCGGCAGGTGATTCCGGAGTGTCCGGCATGTGGTTCTGGCACCTCTGAGAGGTGGTTCCGGCATGCCCGGCAGGTGGTTCCGGAGTGTCTGCCGAGTGGTTCTGGCGTAGACGGCAGGTGATTCTGGCGTGTCCAGCAGGTGGTTCTGGGGAGTGGATCAGGTGGTTCTGGCATACTCGGCAGGTGGTCCCGGCGTGTCCGGAACATGGTTCTGGCAAGCCTGATAGGTGGTTCCCGCATGCCCGGCAGCTGATTCGGGAGTGTTCGCCAAGTGGTTCTGGCGTAGCCGGCAGGTGATTTTGCATGTCCGTCGGTGGTTCCGGCGAGTCAAGCTGGTGGTTCCGGCGTGTCCGGCAGGTGGTTCCGGTCTGTCCGGCAGGTGGTTCTGGCGTGTCCGGCACGAGGTTCTGGCACGTCTGAGAGGTGGTTCCGGCATGCCCGACAGGTGATTCCGGAGTGTCCGCCACGTGGTTCTGGCGTACCCGGCAGGTGATTTTGGCGTGTCTGGCAGGTGTTTCTTGCAAGTCGAGCATGTGGCTCAGGCATGCTCAGCACGTGCTTCCGGAGTGTCCGGCACGTGGTTCTGGTGTGTCTGAGAGCTGGTTCTGGCATGTCCGGCAGATGATTCCGGAGTGTCCACCAAGTGGTTCTGGCATACCCGGCAGGTGATTTTGGCGTGTCAGGTAGGTGGTTCCGGCGAGTCGAGTAGGTGGTTCCGGCGTGCTCGGCAGGTGGTTCAGGCGGGTCTGGCAGGTGGTTTCGGTCTGTTCGGGGTGTGGTTCCGGCATCTCAGGCACATGGTTCTGGCACGTCTGAGAGGTGGTTCCGGCCGGCCCGACAGGTGTTTCCATGGTGTCCGCCAAGTGGTTCTGGCATAGCTGGCAGGTGATGTTGGCGTGACCGGCAGGTGGTTCCAGCCAGCCCGGCAGGTGATTCCGAAGTGTTCACCAAATGGTTGTGGCGTAGCCGGCAGGTGATTTTGGCGTGTCCAGCAGGTGGTTTTGGCGAGTCGAGCAGGTGGTTCTGGCGTGCTCGGCAGGTGCTTCCGGTGTCATTGGCATGTGGTTCCGGCATGTCTGAGAGGTGGTTCCGCCATGCCCGGCAGGTGATTCCGGAGTGTTCGCCAAGTGGTTCTGGCGTAGCCGGCAGGTGATTTTGCATGTCCGGCAATGGTTCCGGCGAGTCGAGCCGGTGGTTCTGGCGTGTCCGGCAGGTGGTTCCGGTCTGTCCAGCAGGTGGTTCTGGGGTGTCCGGCACGAGGTTCTGGCACGTCTGAGAGGTTGTGTCGGCATGCCCTTCACGTGCTTCCGGCTTGTCCACCAAGTGATTCTGGTGTAGCGGGCAGGTGATTTTGGCGTGTCCGGCAGGTGGGACCGGTGAGTCAAGCAGGTGGTTCCGGCGAGTGTTTCCTGTGTTTGCGGTCTGTCCGGGAGATGGTTCCGGCCTGTCCGGCACGTGCTTCTGGCACTTCTGAGAGGTTGTGCTGGCATGCCCGGCAGGTGATTCTGGAGTGTCCGCCGAGTGGTTCTGGCGTAGCCGGCAGGTGATTTTGGCGTGTCCGGCAGGTGGTTCTGGGGAGTGGATCAGGAACTTCCGGCATTCTCGGCAGGTGCTTCCGCCGTCTCCGGCATGTGGTTGTGGCACCTCTGAGAGGTGGTTCCAGCATGCCCGGCAGCTGATTCCGGAGTGTCCGACAAGTGGTTGTGGCGTAGCCGGCTGGTGATTCTGGCGTGTCCGGCAGGTGGTTCTGGCGAGTCAAGCAGGTGGTCCCGGCGTGTCCGGCAGCTGGTTCCGGTCTGTCCTGGAGGTGGTTCCGGAGTGTCTGCCGAGTGGTTCTGGCGTAGCCGGCAGGTGATTTTGGCGTGTCCAGCAGGTGGTTCTGGGGAGTGGAGCAGGTGGTTCCGGCATACTCGGCAGGTGGTTCCGGCGTGTCCGGCACATGGTTCTGGCACGTCTGAGAGGTGGTTCCGGCATGCCCGGCAGGTGATCCCGGAGAGTCCTCCAAGTGGTTCTGGCGTACCCCGCAGGTGTTTCTGGTGTGTCCGGCAGGTGGCTCTGGTGAGTCGAGCAGGTGGTTCCGGCGTGCTCGGCAGGTGGTTCCGGCAGGTCCGGCAGGTGTTTGCCGTCTGTCCATGACGTGGTTCCGGCATGCCCGCAAGGTGATTCTGGAGTGTCCACCCAGTGGTTTTGGCGTAGCCGGCATATGATTTTGGCCTGTGAGGCAGGTGGTTCCGGCATGTCCAGCAGGTGGTTCCGGAGAGCTCGGCAGGTGCTTCCAGTCTCTCTGGCACGTGGTTGTGGCACGTCTGAGAGAAGGTTCCGGCATGCCCGGCAGGTGATTCCAGGGTCTCCGGCCTGTGGTTCTGGCACCTTTGATAGGTGGTTCCGGCATGCCCGGCAGGTGATTCCGGAGTGTCCGGCATGTGGTTCTGGCACCTCTGAGAGGTGGTTCCGGAATGCCTGGCATGTGATTCCGGAGTGTCTGCCGTGTGGTTCTGGCATAGCCGGCAGTTGATTTTGGCGTGTCCAGTAGGTGGTTCTGGGGAGTGGATCAGGTGGTTCCGGAATACTCGGCAGGTGGTACCAGCGTGTCCAGAACATGGTTCTGGCAAGTCTGAGAGGTGGTTCCGGCATGCCCGACAGGTGATTCCGGAGTGTCCGCCAAGTGTTTCTGGCGTACACGGCAGGTGATTTTGGCCTGTCCGACAGGTGTTTCTTGCGAGTCGTGCAGGTGGCTCAGGCATGCTCAGCTGGTGCTTCCGGCGTCTCTGGCACATGGTTCTGGTGTGTCCGAAAGCTGGTCCTGGCGTGTCTGGAAGATGATTCCAGAGTGTCCACCAAGTGGTTCTGGTATACCTGGCAGGTGATTTTGGCGTGTCAAGAAGGTGGTTCCGGCTAGTTGAACAGGTGGATCAGGCGTGCTCGCCAGGGGGTTCAGGCGGGTCTGGCAGGTGGTTTCGGTCTGTTCGGGGTGTGGTTCCGGCATCTCAGGCACATGGTTCTGGCACGTCTGAGAGGTGGTTGCGGCCAGCCCGACAGGTGTTTCCAGAGTGTCAGCCAAGTGGTTCTGGCGTAGCTGGCAGGTGATGTTGGCGTTTCCGGCAGGTGGTTCCAGCAAGCCCGGCAGGTGATTCTGGAGTGTCCGCCAAGTGGTTCTGGCGTAGCCGGCAGGTGATTTTGGCGTGTCCAGCAGGTGGTTCCGGCGAGCTCGGCAGGTGGTAGCGGCGTGTCCGGAACATGGTTCTGGCACGTCTGAGAGATGGTTCCGGCATGCCCGGCAGGTGATTCCGGAGTGTCCGGCATGTGGTTCTGGCACCTCTGAGAGGTGGTTCCGGCATGCCCGGCAGGTGGTTCCGGAGTGTCTGCCGAGTGGTTCTGGCGTAGATGGCAGGTGATTCTGGCGTGTCCAGCAGGTGGTTCTGGGGAGTGGATCAGGTGGTTCCGGCATACTCGGGAGGTGGTACCGGCGTGTCCGGAACATGGTTCTGGCAAGCCTGATAGGTGGTTCCGGCATGCCAGGCAACTGATTCGGGAGTGTTCGCCAAGTGGTTCTGGCGTAGCCGGCAGGTGATTTTGCATGTCCGGCGGTCGTTCCGGCGAGTCGAGCTGGTGGTTCCGGCGTGTCCGGCAGGTGGTTCCGGTCTGTCCGGCAGGTGGTTCTGGCGTGTCTGGCACGAGGTTCTGGCACGTCTGAGAGGTGGTTCCGGCATGCCCGACAGGTGATTCCGGAGTGTCCGCCACGTGGTTCTGGCGTACCCGGCAGGTGATTTTGGCGTGTCTGGCAGGTGTTTCTTGCAAGTCGAGCATGTGGCTCAGGCATGCTCAGCACGTGCTTCCGGCGTGTCCGGCACGTGGTTCTGGTGTGTCTGAGAGCTGGTTCTGGCATGTCCGGCAGATGATTCCGGAGTGTCCACCAAGTGGTTCTGGCATACCCGGCAGGTGATTTTGGCGTGTCAGGTAGGTTGTTCCGGCGAGTCGAGTAGGTGGTTCCGGCGTGCTCGGCAGGTGGTTCAGGCGGGTCTGGCAGGTGGTTTCGGTCTGTTCGGGGTGTGGTTCCGGCATCTCAGGCACATGGTTCTGGCACGTCTGAGAGGTGGTTCCGGCAGGCCCGACAGGTGTTTCCATGGTGTCCGCCAAGTGGTTCTGGCATAGCTGGCAGGTGATGTTGGCGTGACCGGCAGGTGGTTCCAGCCAGCCCGGCAGGTGATTCCGAAGTGTTCACCAAATGGTTGTGGCGTAGCCGGCAGGTGATTTTGGCGTGTCCAGCAGGTGGTTTTGGCGAGTCGAGCAGGTGGTTCTGGCGTGCTCGGCAGGTGCTTCCGGTGTCATTGGCATGTGGTTCTGGCCTGTCTGAGAGGTGGTTCCGCCATGCCCGGCAGGTGATTCCGGAGTGTTCGCCAAGTGGTTCTGGCGTAGCCGCCAGGTGATTTTGCATGTCCGGCAATGGTTCCGGCGAGTCGAGCCGGTGGTTCTGGCGTGTCCGGCAGGTGGTTCCGGTCTGTCCAGCAGGTGGTTCTGGGGTGTCCGGCACGAGGTTCTGGCACGTCTGAGAGGTTGTGTCGGCATGCCCTTCACGTGATTCCGGCTTGTCCACCAAGTGGTTCTGGTGTAGCGGGCAGGTGATTTTGGCGTGTCCGGCAGGTGGGACCGGTGAGTCAAGCAGGTGGTTCCGGCGAGTGTTTCCTGTGTTTCCGGTCTGTCCGGGAGATGGTTCCGGCCTGTCCGGCACGTGCTTCTGGCACTTCTGAGAGGTTGTGCTGGCATGCCCGGCAGGTGATTCTGGAGTGTCCGCCGAGTGGTTCTGGCGTAGCCGGCAGGTGATTTTGGCGTGTCCAGCAGGTGGTTCCGGCGAGCTCGGCAGGTGGTAGCGGCGTGTCCGGAACATGGTTCTGGCACGTCTGAGAGATGGTTCCGGCATGCCCGGCAGGTGATTCCGGAGTGTCCGGCATGTCGTTCTGGCACCTCTGAGAGGTGGTTCCGGCATGCCCGGCAGGTGGTTCCGGAGTGTCTGCCGAGTGGTTCTGGCGTAGACGGCAGGTGATTCTGGCGTGTCCAGCAGGTGGTTCTGGGGAGTGGATCAGGTGGTTCCGGCATACTCGGCAGGTGGTACCGGCGTGTCCGGAACATGGTTCTGGCAAGCCTGATAGGTAGTTCCGGCATGCCCGGCAGCTGATTCGGGAGTGTTCGCCAAGTGGTTCAGGCGTAGCCGGCAGGTGATTTTGCATGTCCGGCGGTGGTTCTGGCGAGTCGAGCTGGTGGTTCCGGCGTGTCCGGCACGTGGTTCCGGTCTGTCCGGCAGGTGGTTCTGGCGTGTCCGGCACGAGGTTCTGGCACGTCTGAGAGGTGGTTCCGGCATGCCCGACAGGTGATTCCGGAGTGTCCGCCACGTGGTTGTGGCGTACCCGGCAGGTGATTTTGGCGTGTCTGGCAGGTGTTTCCTGCAAGTGGAGCATGTGGCTCAGGCATGCTCAGCACGTGCTTGCGGCGTGTCCGGCACGTGGTTCTGGTGTGTCTGAGAGCTGGTTCTGGCATGTCCGGCAGATGATTCCGGAGTGTCCACCAAGTGGTTCTGGCATACCCGGCAGGTGATTTTGGCATGTCAGGTAGGAGTTTCGGCGAGTCGAGTAGGTGGTTCCGGCGTGCTCGGCAGGTGGTTCAGGCGGGTCTGGCATGTGGTTTCGGTCTTTTCGGGGTGTGGTTCCGGCATCTCAGGCACATGGTTCTGGCACGTCTGAGAGGTGGTTCCGGCCGGCCCGACAGGTGTTTCCATGGTGTCCGCCAAGTGGTTCTGGCATAGCTGGCAGGTGATGTTGGCGTGACCGGCAGGTGGTTCCAGCCAGCCCGGCAGGTGATTCCGAAGTGTTCACCAAATGGTTGTGGCGTAGCCGGCAGGTGATTTTGGCGTGTCCAGCAGGTGGTTTTGGCGAGTCGAGCAGTTGGTTCTGGCGTGCTCGGCAGGTGCTTCCGGTGTCATTGGCATGTGGTTCCGGCATGTCTGAGAGGTGGTTCCGCCATGCCCGGCAGGTGATTCCGGAGTGTTCGCCAAGTGGTTCTGGCGTAGCCGGCAGGTGATTTTGCATGTCCGGCAATGGTTCCGGCGAGTCGAGCCGGTGGTTCTGGCGTGTCCGGCAGGTGGTTCCGGTCTGTCCAGCAGGTGGTTCTGGGGTGTCCGGCACGAGGTTCTGGCACGTCTGAGAGGTTGTGTCGGCATGCCCTTCACGTGCTTCCGGCTTGTCCACCAAGTGGTTCTGGTGTAGCGGGCAGGTGATTTTGGCGTGTCCGGCAGGTGGGACCGGTGAGTCAAGCAGGTGGTTCCGGCGAGTGTTTCCTGTGTTTCCGGTCTGTCCGGGAGATGGTTCCGGCCTGTCCGGCACGTGCTTCTGGCACTTCTGAGAGGTTGTGCTGGCATGCCCGGCAGCTGATTCCGGAGTGTCCCACAAGTGGTTGTGGCGTAGCCGGCTGGTGATTCTGGCGTGTCCGGCAGGTGGTTCTGGCAAGTCAAGCAGGTGGTCCCGGCGTGTCCAGCAGCTGGTTCCGGTCTGTCCTGGAGGTGGTTCCGGAGTGTCTGCCGAGTGGTTCTGGCGTAGCCGGCAGGTGATTTTGGCGTGTCCAGCAGGTGTTTCTGGGGAGTGGAGCAGGTGGTTCCGGCATACTCGGCAGGTGGTTCCGGCGTGTCCGGCACATGGTTCTGGCACGTCTGAGAGGTGGTTCCGGCATGCCCGGCAGGTGATCCCGGAGAGTCCTCCAAGTGGTTCTGGCGTACCCCGCAGGTGTTTCTGGTGTGTCCGGCAGGTGGCTCTGGTTAGTCGAGCATTTGGTTCCGGCGTGCTCGGCAGGTGGTTCCGGCAGGTTCGGCAGGTGTTTGCCGTCTGTCCATGGCGTGGTTCCGGCATGCCCACAAGGTGATTCTGGAGTGTCCACCCAGTGGTTTTGGCGTAGCCGGCATATGATTTTGGACTGTGAGGCAGGTGGTTCCGGCATGTCCAGCAGGTGGTTCCGGAGAGCTCGGCAGGTGCTTCCAGTCTCTCCGGCACGTGGTTGTGGCACGTCTGAGAGAAGGTTCCGGCATGCCCGGCAGGTGATTCCAGAGTCTCCGGCATGTGGTTCTGGCACCTTTAATAGGTGGTTCCGGCATGCCCAGCAGGTGATTCCGGAGTGTCCGGCATGTGGTTCTGGCACCTCTGAGAGGTGGTTCCGGAATGCCTGGCATGTGATTCCGGAGTGTCTGCCGTGTGGTTCTGGCATAGCCGGCAGTTGATTTTGGCGTGTCCAGTAGGTGGTTCTGGGGAGTGGATCAGCTGGTTCCGGCATACTCGGCAGGTGGTACCGGCGTGTCCAGAACATGGTTCTGGCAAGTCTGAGAGGTGGTTCCGGCATGCCCGACAGGTGATTCCGGAGTGGCCGCCAAGTGTTTCTGGCGTACCCGGCAGGTGATTTTGGCCTGTCCGACAGGTGTTTCTTGCGAGTCGTGCAGGTGGCTCAGGCATGCTCAGCTGGTGCTTCCGGCGTCTCTGGCACGTGGTTCTGGTGTGTCTGAGAGCTGGTTCTGGCGTGTCCGGAAGATGATTCCAGAGTGTCCACCAACTGGTTCTGGTATACCTGGCAGGTGATTTTGGCGTGTCAGGAAGGTGGTTCCGACTAGTTGAACAGGTGGATCAGGCGTGATCGCCAGGGGGTTCAGGCGTGTCTGGCAGGTGGTTTCGGTCTGTTCGGGGTTTGCTTCCGGCATCTCAGGCACATGGTTCTGGCACGTCTGAGAGGTGGTTGCGGCCAGCCCGACAGGTGTTTCCGGAGTGTCTGCCAAGTGGTTCTGGCGTAGCTGGCAGGTGATGTTGGCGTGACCGGCAGGTGGTTCCAGCAAGCCCGGCAGGTGATTCTGGAGTGTCCGCCAAGTGGTTCTGGCGTAGCCGGCAGGTGATTTTGGCGTGTCCAGCAGGTGGTTCCGGCGAGCTCGGCAGGTGGTAGCGGCGTGTCCGGAACATGGTTCTGGCACGTCTGAGAGATGGTTCCGGCATGCCCGGCAGGTGATTCCGGAGTGTCCGGCATGTGGTTCTGGCACCTCTGAGAGGTGGTTCCGGCATGCCCGGCAGGTGGTTCCGGAGTGTCTGCCGAGTGGTTCTGGCGTAGACGGCAGGTGATTCTGGCGTGTCCAGCAGGTGGTTCTGGGGAGTGGATCAGGTGGTTCCGGCATACTCGGCAGGTGGTACCGGCGTGTCCGGAACATGGTTCTGGCAAGCCTGATAGGTGGTTCCGGCATGCCCGGCAGCTGATTCGGGAGTGTTCGCCAAGTGGTTCAGGCGTAGCCGGCAGGTGATTTTGCATGTCCGGCGGTGGTTCCGGCGAGTCGAGCTGGTGGTTCCGGCGTGTCCGGCACGTGGTTCCGGTCTGTCCGGCAGGTGGTTCTGGCGTGTCCGGCACGAGGTTCTGGCACGTCTGAGAGGTGGTTCCGGCATGCCCGACAGGTGATTCCGGAGTGTCCGCCACGTGGTTCTGGCGTACCCGGCAGGTGATTTTGGCGTGTCTGGCAGGTGTTTCTTGCAAGTCGAGCATGTGGCTCAGGCATGCTCAGCACATGCTTCCGGAGTGTCCGGCACGTGGTTCTGGTGTGTCTGAGAGCTGGTTCTGGCATGTCCGGCAGATGATTCCGGAGTGTCCACCAAGTGGTTCTGGCATACCCGGCAGGTGATTTTGGCGTGTCAGGTAGGTGGTTCCGGCGAGTCGAGTAGGTGGTTCCGGCGTGCTCGGCAGGTGGTTCAGGCGGGTCTGGCAGGTGGTTTTGGTCTGTTCGGGGTGTGGTTCCGGCATCTCAGGCACATGGTTCTGGCACGTCTGAGAGGTGGTTCCGGCCGGCCCGACAGGTGTTTCCATGGTGTCCGCCAAGTGGTTCTGGCATAGCTGGCAGGTGATGTTGGCGTGACCAGCAGGTGGTTCCAGCCAGCCCGGCAGGTGATTCCGAAGTGTTCACCAAATGGTTGTGGCGTAGCCGGCAGGTGATTTTGGCGTGTCCAGCAGGTGGTTTTGGCGAGTCGAGCAGGTGGTTCTGGCGTGCTCGGCAGGTGCTTCCGGTGTCATTGGCATGTGGTTCCGCCATGTCTGAGAGGTGGTTCCGCCATGCCCGGCAGGTGATTCCGGAGTGTTCGCCAAGTGGTTCTGGCATAGCCGGCAGGTGATTTTGCATGTCCGGCAATGGTTCCGGCGAGTCGAGCCGGTGGTTCTGGCGTGTCCGGCAGGTGGTTCCGGTCTGTCCAGCAGGTGGTTCTGGGGTGTCCGGCACGAGGTTCTGGCACGTCTGAGAGGTTGTGTCGGCATGCCCTTCACGTGATTCCGGCTTGTCCACCAAGTGGTTCTGGTGTAGCGGGCAGGTGATTTTGGCGTGTCCGGCAGGTGGGACCGGTGAGTCAAGCAGGTGGTTCCGGCGAGTGTTTCCTGTGTTTGCGGTCTGTCCGGGAGATGGTTCCGGCCTGTCCGGCACGTGCTTCTGGCACTTCTGAGAGGTTGTGCTGGCATGCCCGGCAGGTGATTCTGGAGTGTCCGCCGAGTGGTTCTGGCGTAGCCGGCAGGTGATTTTGGCGTGTCCGGCAGGTGGTTCTGGGGAGTGGATCAGGAACTTCCGGCATTCTCGGCAGGTGCTTCCGCCGTCTCCGGCATGTGGTTGTGGCACCTCTGAGAGGTGGTTCCAGCATGCCCGGCAGCTGATTCCGGAGTGTCCGACAAGTGGTTGTGGCGTAGCCGGCTGGTGATTCTGGCGTGTCCGGCAGGTGGTTCTGGCGAGTCAAGCAGGTGGTCCCGGCGTGTCCGGCAGCTGGTTCCGGTGTGTCCTGGAGGTGGTTCCGGAGTGTCTGTCGAGTGGTTCTGGCGTAGCCGGCAGGTGATTTTGGCGTGTCCAGCAGGTGGTTCTGGGGAGTGGAGCAGGTGGTTCCGGCATACTCGGCAGGTGGTTCCGGCGTGTCCGGCACATGGTTCTGGCATGTCTGAGAGGTGGTTCCGGCATGCCCGGCAGGTGATCCCGGAGAGTCCTCCAAGTGGTTCTGGCATACCCGGCAGGTGATTTTGGCGTGTCCAGCAGGTGGTTCCGGCGAGCTCGGCAGGTGGTAGCGGCGTGTCCGGAACATGGTTCTGGCACGTCTGAGAGATGGTTCCGGCATGCCCGGCAGGTGATTCCGGAGTGTCTGGCATGTGGTTCTGGCACCTCTGAGAGGTGGTTCCGGCATGCCCGGCAGGTGGTTCCGGAGTGTCTGCTGAGTGGTTCTGGCGTAGACGGCAGGTGATTCTGGCGTGTCCAGCAGGTGGTTCTGGGGAGTGGATCAGGTGGTTCCGGCATACTCGGCAGGTGGTACCGGCGTGTCCGGAACATGGTTCTGGCAAGCCTGATAGGTGGTTCCCGCATGCCCGGCAGCTGATTCGGGAGTGTTCGCCAAGTGGTTCTGGCGTAGCCGGCAGGTGATTTTGCATGTCCGGCGGTGGTTCCGGCGAGTTGAGCTGGTGGTTCCGGCATGTCCGGCAGGTGGTTCCGGTCTGTCCGGCAGGTGGTTCTGGCGTGTCCGGCACGAGGTTCTGGCGCGTCTGAGAGGTTGTGTCGGCATGCCCTTCACGTGATTCTGGCTTGTCCACCAAGTGGTTCTGGTGTAGCGGGCAGGTGATTTTGGCGTGTCCGGCAGGTGGGACCGGTGAGTCAAGCAGGTGGTTCTGGCGAGTGTTTCCTGTGTTTGCGGTCTGTCCGGGAGATGGTTCCGGCCTGTCCGGCGCGTGCTTCTGGCACTTCTGAGAGGTTGTGCTGGCATGCCCGGCAGGTGATTCTGGAGTGTCCGCCGAGTGGTTCTGGCGTAGCCGGCAGGTGATTTTGGCGTGTCCGGCAGGTGGTTCTGGGGAGTGGATCAGGAACTTCCGGCATTCTCGGCAGGTGCTTCCGCCATCTCCGGCATGTGGTTGTGGCACCTCTGAGAGGTGGTTCCAGCATGCCCGGCAGCTGATTCCGGAGTGTCCGACAAGTGGTTGTGGCGTAGCCGGCTGGTGATTCTGGCGTGTCCGGCAGGTGGTTCTGGCGAGTCAAGCAGGTGGTCCCGGCGTGTCCGGCAGCTGGTTCCGGTGTGTCCTGGAGGTGGTTCCGGAGTGTCTGTCGAGTGGTTCTGGCGTAGCCGGCAGGTGATTTTGGCGTGTCCAGCAGGTGGTTCTGGGGAGTGGAGCAGGTGGTTCCGGCATACTCGGCAGGTGGTTCCGGCGTGTCCGGCACATGGTTCTGGCACGTCTGAGAGGTGGTTCCGGCATGCCCGGCAGGTGATCCCGGAGAGTCCTCCAAGTGGTTCTGGCGTACCCCGCAGGTGTTTCTGGTGTGTCCGGCAGGTGGCTCTGGTGAGTCGAGCAGTTGGTTCCGGCGTGCTCGGCAGGTGGTTCCGGCAGGTTCGGCAGGTGTTTGCCGTCTGTCCATGGCGTGGTTCCGGCATGCCCACAAGGTGATTCTGGAGTGTCCACCCAGTGGTTTTGGCGTAGCCGGCATATGATTTTGGCCTGTGAGGCAGGTGGTTCCGGCATGTCCAGCAGGTGGTTCCGGAGAGCTCGGCAGGTGCTTCCAGTCTCTCCGGCACGTGGTTGTGGCACGTCTGAGAGAAGGTTCCGGCATGCCCGGCAGGTGATTCCAGAGTCTCCGGCATGTGGTTCTGGCACCTTTGATAGGTGGTTCCGGCATGCCCGGCAGGTGATTCTGGAGTGCCCGGCATGTGGTTCTGGCACCTCTGAGAGGTGGTTCCGGAATGCCTGGCATGTGATTCCGGAGTGTCTGCCGTGTGGTTCTGGCATAGCCGGCAGTTGATTTTGGCGTGTCCAGTAGGTGGTTCTGGGGAGTGGATCAGCTGGTTCCGGCATACTCGGCAGGTGGTACCGGCGTGTCCAGAACATGGTTCTGGCAAGTCTGAGAGGTGGTTCCGGCATGCCCGACAGGTGATTCCGGAGTGTCCGCCAAGTGTTTCTGGCGTACCCGGCAGGTGATTTTGGCCTGTCCGACAGCTGTTTCTTGCGAGTCGTGCAGGTGGCTCAGGCATGCTCAGCTGGTGCTTCCGGCGTCTCTGGCACGTGGTTCTGGTGTGTCTGAGAGCTGGTTCTGGCGTGTCCGGAAGATGATTCCAGAGTGTCCACCAAGTGGTTGTGGTATACCTGGCAGGTGATTTTGGCGTGTCAGGAAGGTGGTTCCGACTAGTTGAACAGCTGGATCAGGCGTGATCGCCAGGGGGTTCAGGCGGGTCTGGCAGGTGGTTTCGGTCTGTTCGGGGTGTGCTTCCGGCATCTCAGGCACATGGTTCTGGCACGTCTGAGAGGTGGTTGCGGCCAGCCCGACAGGTGTTTCCGGAGTGTCTGCCAAGTGGTTCTGGCGTAGCTGGCAGGTGATGTTGGCGTGACCGGCAGGTGGTTCCAGCAAGCCCGGCAGGTGATTCTGGAGTGTCCGCCAAGTGGTTCTGGCGTAGCCGGCACGTGATTTTGGCGTGTCCAGCAGGTGGTTCCGGCGAGCTCGGCAGGTGGTAGCGGCGTGTCCGGAACATGGTTCTGGCACGTCTGAGAGATGGTTCCAGCATGCCCGGCAGGTGATTCCGGAGTGTCCGGCATGTGGTTCTGGCACCTCTGAGAGGTGGTTCCGGCATGCCCGGCAGGTGGTTCCGGAGTGTCTGCTGAGTGGTTCTGGCGTAGACGGCAGGTGATTCTGGCGTGTCCAGCAGGTGGTTCTGGGGAGTGGATCAGGTGGTTCCGGCATACTCGGCAGGTGGTACCGGCGTGTCCGGAACATGGTTCTGGCAAGCCTGATAGGTGGTTCCGGCATGCCCGGCAGCTGATTCGGGAGTGTTCGCCAAGTGGTTCTGGCGTAGCCGGCAGGTGATTTTGCATGTCCGGCGGTGGTTCCGGCGAGTCGAGCTGGTGGTTCCGGCGTGTCCGGCACGTGGTTCCGGTCTGTCCGGCAGGTGGTTCTGGCGTGTCCGGCACGAGGTTCTGGCACGTCTGAGAGGTGGTTCCGGCATGCCCGACAGGTGATTCCGGAGTGTCCGCCACGTGGTTCTGGCGTACCCGGCAGGTGATTTTGGCGTGTCTGGCAGGTGTTTCTTGCAAGTCGAGCATGTGGCTCAGGCATGCTCAGCACGTGCTTCAGGCGTGTCCGGCACGTGGTTCTGGTGTGTCTGAGAGCTGGTTCTGGCATGTCCGGCAGATGATTCCGGAGTGTCCACCAAGTGGTTCTGGCATACCCGGCAGGTGATTTTGGCGTGTCAGGTAGGTGGTTCCGGCGAGTCGAGTAGGTGGTTCCGGCGTGCTCGGCAGGTGGTTCAGGCAGGTCTGGCAGGTGGTTTTGGTCTGTTCGGGGTGTGGTTCCGGCATCTCAGGCACATGGTTCTGGCACGTCTGAGAGGTGGTTCCGGCCGGCCCGACAGGTGTTTCCATGGTGTCCGCCAAGTGGTTCTGGCATAGCTGGCAGGTGATGTTGGCGTGACCGGCAGGTGGTTCCAGCCAGCCCGGCAGGTGATTCCGAAGTGTTCACCAAATGGTTGTGGCGTAGCCGGCAGGTGATTTTGGCGTGTCCAGCAGGTGGTTTTGGCGAGTCGAGCAGGTGGTTCTGGCGTGCTCGGCAGGTGCTTCCGGTGTCATTGGCATGTGGTTCCGCCATGTCTGAGAGGTGGTTCCGCCATGCCCGGCAGGTGATTCCGGAGTGTTCGCCAAGTGGTTCTGGCGTAGCCGGCAGGTGATTTTGCATGTCCGGCAATGGTTCCGGCGAGTCGAGCCGGTGGTTCTGGCGTGTCCGGCAGGTGGTTCCGGTCTGTCCAGCAGGTGGTTCTGGGGTGTCCGGCACGAGGTTCTGGCACGTCTGAGAGGTTGTGTCGGCATGCCCTTCACGTGATTCCGGCTTGTCCACCAAGTGGTTCTGGTGTAGCGGGCAGGTGATTTTGGCGTGTCCGGCAGGTGGGACCGGTGAGTCAAGCAGGTGGTTCCGGCGAGTGTTTCCTGTGTTTGCGGTCTGTCCGGGAGATGGTTCCGGCCTGTCCGGCACGTGCTTCTGGCACTTCTGAGAGGTTGTGCTGGCATGCCCGGCAGGTGATTCTGGAGTGTCCGCCGAGTGGTTCTGGCGTAGCCGGCAGGTGATTTTGGCGTGTCCGGCAGGTGGTTCTGGGGAGTGGATCAGGAACTTCCGGCATTCTCGGCAGGTGCTTCCGCCGTCTCCGGCATGTGGTTGTGGCACCTCTGAGAGGTGGTTCCAGCATGCCCGGCAGCTGATTCCGGAGTGTCCGACAAGTGGTTGTGGCGTAGCCGGCTGGTGATTCTGGCGTGTCCGACAGGTGGTTCTGGCGAGTCAAGCAGGTGGTCCCGGCGTGTCCGGCAGCTGGTTCCGGTGTGTCCTGGAGGTTGTTCCGGAGTGTCTGTCGAGTGGTTCTGGCGTAGCCGGCAGGTGATTTTGGCGTGTCCAGCAGGTGGTTCTGGGGAGTGGAGCAGGTGGTTCCGGCATACTCGGCAGGTGGTTCCGGCGTGTCCGGCACATGGTTCTGGCATGTCTGAGAGGTGGTTCCGGCATGCCCGGCAGGTGATCCCGGAGAGTCCTCCAAGTGGTTCTGGCATACCCGGCAGGTGTTTCTGGTGTGTCCGGTAGGTGGCTCTGGTGAGTCGAGCAGGTGGTTCCGGCGTGCTCGGCAGGTGGTTCCGGCAGGTCCGGCAGGTGTTTGCCGTCTGTCCATGGCGTGGTTCCGGCATGCCCGCAAGGTGATTCTGGAGTGTCCACCCAGTGGTTTTGGCGTAGCCGGCATATGATTTTGGCCTGTGAGGCAGGTGGTTCCGGCATGTCCAGCAGGTGGTTCCGGAGAGCTCGGCAGGTGCTTCCGGTCTCTCCGGCACGTGGTTGTGGCACGTCTGAGAGAAGGTTCCGGCATGCCCGGCAGGTGATTCCAGAGTCTCCAGCATGTGGTTCCGGCACCTTTGATAGGTGGTTCCGGCATGCCCGGCAGGTGATTCCGGAGTCTCCGGCATGTGGTTCTGGCACCTCTGAGAGGTGGTTCCGGAATGCCTGGCATGTGATTCCGGAGTGTCTGCCGTGTGGTTCTGGCATAGCCGGCAGTTGATTTTGGCGTGTCCAGTAGGTGGTTCTGGGGAGTGGATCAGCTGGTTCCGGCATACTCGGCAGGTGGTACCGGCGTGTCCAGAACATGGTTCTGGCAAGTCTGAGAGGTGGTTCCGGCATGCCCGACAGCTGATTCCGGAGTGGCCGCCAAGTGTTTCTGGCGTACCCGGCAGGTGATTTTGGCCTGTCCGACAGGTGTTTCTTGCGAGTCGTGCAGGTGGCTCAGGCATGCTCAGCTGGTGCTTCCGGCGTCTCTGGCACGTGGTTCTGGTGTGTCTGAGAGCTGGTTCTGGCGTGTCCGGAAGATGATTCCAGAGTGTCCACCAACTGGTTCTGGTATACCTGGCAGGTCATTTTCGCGTGTCAGGAAGGTGGTTCCGACTAGTTGAACAGGTGGATCAGGCGTGATCGCCAGGGGGTTCAGGCGTGTCTGGCAGGTGGTTTCGGTCTGTTCGGGGTGTGCTTCCGGCATCTCAGGCACATGGTTCTGGCACGTCTGAGAGGTGGTTGCGGCCAGCCCGACAGGTGTTTCCGGAGTGTCTGCCAAGTGGTTCTGGCGTAGCTGGCAGGTGATGTTGGCGTGACCGGCAGGTGGTTCCAGCAAGCCCGGCAGGTGATTCTGGAGTGTCCGCCAAGTGTTTCTGGCGTAGCCGGCAGGTGATTTTGGCGTGTCCAGCAGGTGGTTTTGGCGAGTCGAGCAGGTGGTTCTGGCGTGCTCGGCAGGTGCTTCCGGTGTCATTGGCATGTGGTTCCGGCATGTCTGAGAGGTGGTTCCGCCATGCCCGGCAGGTGATTCCGGAGTGTTCGCCAAGTGCTTCTGGCGTAGCCGGCAGGTGATTTTGCATGTCCGGCAATGGTTCCGGCGGGTCGAGCCGGTGGTTCTGGCGTGTCCGGCAGGTGGATCCGGTCTGTCCAGCAGGTGGTTCTGGGGTGTCCGGCACGAGGTTCTGGCACGTCTGAGAGGTTGTGTCGGCATGCAGTTCACGTGATTCCGGCTTGTCCTCCAAGTGGTTCTGGCGTAGCCGGCAGGTGATTTTGGCGTGTCCGGCAGGTGGTTCTGGGGAGTGGATCAGGAACTTCTGGCATTCTCGGCAGGTGCTTCCGCCGTCTCCGGCATGTGGTTGTGGCACCTCTGAGAGGTGGTTCCAGCATGCCCGGCAGCTGATTCCGGAGTGTCCACCAAGTGGTTCTGGCATACCCGGCAGGTGATTTTGGCGTGTCAGGTAGGTGGTTCCGGCGAGTCGAGTAGGTGGTTCCGGTTTGCTCGGCAGGTGGTTCAGGCGGGTCTGGCAGGTGGTTTCGGTCTGTTCGGGGTGTGGTTCCGGCATCTCAGGCTCATGGTTCTGGCACGTCTGAGAGGTGGTTCCGGCCGGCCTGACAGGAGTTTCCAGGGTGTCCGCCAAGTGGTTCTGGCATAGCTGGCAGGTGATGTTGGCGTGACCGGCAGGTGGTTCCAGCAAGCCCGGCAGGTGATTCTGGAGTGTCCGCCAAGTGGTTCTGGCGTAGCCGGCAGGTGATTTTGGCGTGTCCAGCAGGTGGTTCTGGGGAGTGGATCAGGTGGTTCCGGCATACTCGGCAGGTGGTACCAGCGTGTCCGGAACATGGTTCTGGCAAGCCTGATAGGTGGTTCCGGCATGCCCGGCAGCTGATTCGGGAGTGTTCGCCAAGTGGTTCAGGCGTAGCCGGCAGGTGATTTTGCATGTCCGGCGGTGGTTTCGGAGAGTCGAGATGGTGGTTCCGGTGTGTCCGGCACGTGGTTCCGGTCTGTCCGGCAGGTGGTTCTGGCGTGTCCGGCACGAGGTTCTGGCACGTCTGAGAGGTGGTTCCGGCATGCCCGACAGGTGATTCCAGAGTGTCCGCCACGTGGTTCTGGCGTACCCGGCAGGTGATTTTGGCGTGTCTGGCAGGTGTTTCTTGCAAGTCGAGCATGTGGCTCAGGCATGCTCAGCACGTGCTTCAGGCGTGTCCGGCACGTGGTTCTGGTGTGTCTCAGAGCTGGTTCTAGCATGTCCGGCGGATGATTCCGGAGTGTCCACCAAGTGGTTGTGGCATACCCGGCAGGTGATTTTGGCGTGTCAGGTAGGTGGTTCCGGCGAGTCGAGTAGGTGGTTCCGGCGTGCTCGGCAGGTGGTTCAGGCGGGTCTGGCAGGTGGTTTTGGTCTGTTCGTGGTGTGGTTCCGGCATCTCAGGCAAATGGTTCTGCCACGTCTGAGAGGTGGTTCCGGCCGGCCCGACAGGTGTTTCCATGGTGTCCGCCAAGTGGTTCTGGCATAGCTGGCAGGTGATGTTGGCGTGACCGGCAGGTGGTTCCAGCCAGCCCGGCAGGTGATTCCGAAGTGTTCACCAAATGGTTGTGGCGTAGCCGGCAGGTGATTTTGCCGTGTCCAGCAGGTGGTTTTGGCGAGTCGAGCAGGTGGTTCTGGCGTGCTCGGCAGGTGCTTCCGGTGTCATTGGCATGTGGTTCCGGCATGTCTGAGAGGTGGTTACGCCATGCCCGGCAGGTGATTCCGGGGTGTTCGCCAAGTGGTTCTGGCGTAGCCGGCAGGTGATTTTGCATGTCCGGCAATGGTTCCGGCGAGTTGAGCCGGTGGTTCTGGCGTGTCCGGCAGGTGGTTCCGGTCTGTCCAGCAGGTGGTTCTGGGGTGTCCGGCACGAGGTTCTGGCACGTCTGAGAGGTTGTGTCGGCATGCCCTTCACGTGATTCCGGCTTGTCCACCAAGTGCTTCTGGTGTAGCGGGCAGGTGATTTTGGCGTGTCCGGCAGGTGGGACCGGTTAGTCAAGCGGGTGGTTCTGGCGAGTGTTTCCTGTGTTTCCGGTCTGTCCGGGAGATGGTTCCGGCCTGTTCGGCACGTGCTTCTGGCACTTCTGAGAGGTTGTGCTGGCATGCCAGGCAGGTGATTCTGGAGTGTCCGCCGAGTAGTTCTGGCGTAGCCGGCAGGTGATTTTGGCGTGTCCGGCAGGTGGTTCTGGGGAGTGGATCAGGAACTTCCAGTCATTCTCGGTAGGTGCTTCCGCCATCTCCGGCATGTGGTTGTGGCACCTCTGAGAGGTGGTTCCAGCATGCCCGGCAGCTGATTCCGGAGTGTCCGACAAGTGGTTGTGGCGTAGCCGGCTGGTGATTCTGGCGTGTCCGGCAGGTGGTTCTGGCGAGTCAAGCAGGTGGTCCCGGCGTGTCCGGCAGCTGGTTCCGGTCTGTCCTGGAGGTGGTTCCGGAGTGTCTGCCGAGTGGTTCTGGCGTAGCCGGCAGGTGATTTTGGCGTGTCCAGCAGGTGGTTCTGGGGAGTGGAGCAGGTGGTTCCGGCATACTCAGCAGGTGATCCCGGAGAGTCCTCCAAGTGGTTCTGGCGTACCCCGCAGGTGTTTCTGGTGTGTCCGGCAGGTGGCTCTGGTGAGTCGAGCAGGTGGTTCCGGCGTGCTCGGCAGGTGGTTCCGGGAGGTCCGGCAGGTGTTTGCCGTCTGTCCATGACGTGGTTCCGGCATGCCCGCAAGGTGATTCTGGAGTGTCCACCCAGTGGTTTTGGCGTAGCCGGCATATGATTTTGGCCTGTGAGGCAGGTGGTTCCGGCATGTCCAGCAGGTGGTTCCGGAGAGCTCGGCAGGTGCTTCCGGTCTCTCCGGCACGTGGTTGTGGCACGTCTGAGAGAAGGTTCCGGCATGCCCGGCAGGTGATTCCAGAGTCTCCGGCATGTGGTTCTGGCACCTTTGATAGGTGGTTCCGGCATTCCCGGCAGGTGATTCCGGAGTCTCCGGCATGTGGTTCTGGCACCTCTGAGAGGTGGTTCCGGAATGCCTGGCATGTGATTCCGGAGTGTCTGCCGTGTGGTTCTGGCATAGCCGGCAGTTGATTTTGGTGTGTCCAGTAGGTGGTTCTGGGGAGTGGATCAGCTGGTTCCGGCATACTCGGCAGGTGGTACCGGCGTGTCCAGAACATGGTTCTGGCAAGTCTGAGAGGTGGTTCCGGCATGCCCGACAGGTGATTCCGGAGTGTCCGCCAAGTGTTTCTGGCGTACCAGGAAGGTGATTTTGGCCTGTCCGACAGGTGTTTCTTGCGAGTCGTGCAGGTGGCTCAGGCATGCTCTGCTGGTGCTTCCGGCGTCTCTGGCACGTGGTTCTGGTGTGTCTGAAAGCTGGTCCTGGCGTGTCTGGAAGATGATTCCAGAGTGTCCACCAAGTGGTTCTGGTATACCTGGCAGGTGATTTTGGCGTGTCAGGAAGGTGGTTCCGGCTAGTTGAACAGGTGGATCAGGCGTGCTCGCCAGGGGGTTCAGGCGGGTCTGGCAGGTGGTTTCGGGCTGTTCGGGGTGTGGTTCCGGCATCTCAGGCTCATGGTTCTGGCACGTCTGAGAGGTGGTTGTGGCCAGCCCGACAGGTGTTTCCGGAGTGTCTGCCAAGTGGTTCTGGCGTAGCTGGCAGGTGATGTTGGCGTGACCGGCAGGTGGTTCCAGCAAGCCCGGCAGGTGATTCTGCAGAGTCCGCCAAGTGGTTCTGGCGTAGCCGGCACGTGATTTTGGCGTGTCCAGCAGGTGGTTCGGGCGAGCTCGGCAGGTGGTAGCGGCGTGTCCGGAACATGGTTCTGGCACGTCTGAGAGATGGTTCCGGCATGCCCGGCAGGTGATTCCGGAGTGTCTGCCGAGTGGTTCTGGCGTAGACGGCAGGTGATTCTGGCGTGTCCAGCAGGTGGTTCTGGGGAGTGGATCAGGTGGTTCTGGCATACTCGGCAGGTGGTACCGGCGTGTCCGGAACATGGTTCTGGCAAGCCTGATAGGTGGTTCCCGCATGCCCGGCAGCTGATTCGGGAGTGTTCGCCAAGTGGTTCTGGCGTAGCCGGCAGGTGATTTTGCATGTCCGGCGGTGGTTCCGGCGAGTCAAGCTGGTGGTTCTGGCGTGTCTGGCAGGTGGTTCCGGTCTGTCCGGCAGTTGGTTCTGGCGTGTCTGGCACGATGTTCTGGCACGTCTGAGTGGTGGTTCCGGCATGCCCCAGAGGTGATTCGGGAGTGTCCGCCACGTGGTTCTGGCGTACCCGGCAGGTGATTTTGGCGTGTCTGGCAGGTGTTTCTTGCAAGTCGAGCATGTGGCTCAGGCATGCTCAGCACGTGCTTCTGGAGTGTCCGGCACGTGGTTCTGGTGTGTCTGAGAGCTGGTTCTGGCATGTCCGGCAGATGATTCCGGAGTGTCCACCAAGTGGTTCTGGCATACCCGGCAGGTGATTTTGGCGTGTCAGGTAGGTGGTTCCGGCGAGTCGAGTAGGTGGTTCCGGTGTGCTCGGCAGGTGGTTCAGGCGGGTCTGGCAGGTGGTTTTGGTCTGTTCGGGGTGTGGTTCCGGCATCTCAGGCACATGGTTCTGGCACGTCTGAGAGGTGGTTCCGGCCGGCCCGACAGGTGTTTCCATGGTGTCCGCCAAGTGGTTCTGGCATAGCTGGCAGGTGATGTTGGCGTGACCGGCAGGTGGTTCCAGCCAGCCCGGCAGGTGATTCCGGAGTGTTCACCAAATGGTTGTGGCGTAGCCGGCAGGTGATTTTGGCGTGTCCAGCAGGTGGTTTTGGCAAGTCGAGCAGGTGGTTCTGGCGTGCTCGGCAGGTGCTTCCGGTGTCATTGGCATGTGGTTCCGGCATGTCTGAGAGGTGGTTCCGCCATGCCCGGCAGGTGATTCCGGAGTGTTCGCCAAGTGGTTCTGGCGTAGCCGGCAGGTGATTTTGCATGTCCGGCAATGGTTCCGGCGAGTCGAGCCGGTGGTTCTGGCGTGTCCGGCAGGTGGTTCCGGTCTGTCCAGCAGGTGGTTCTGGGGTGTCCGGCACGAGGTTCTGGCACGTCTGAGAGGTTGTGTCGGCATGCCCTTCACGTGCTTCCGGCTTGTCCACCAAGTGGTTCTGGTGTAGCGGGCAGGTGATTTTGGCGTGTCCGGCAGGTGGGACCGGTGAGTCAAGCAGGTGGTTCCGGCGAGTGTTTCCTGTGTTTGCGGTCTGTCCGGGAGATGGTTCCGGCCTGTCCGGCACGTGCTTCTGGCACTTCTGAGAGGTTGTGCTGGCATGCCCGGCAGGTGATTCTGGAGTGTCCGCCGAGTGGTTCTGGCGTAGCCGGCAGGTGATTTTGGCGTGTCCGGCAGGTGGTTCTGGGGAGTGGATCAGGAACTTCCGGCATTCTCGGCAGGTGCTTCCGCCGTCTCCGGCATGTGGTTGTGGCACCTCTGAGAGGTGGTTCCAGCATGCCCGGCAGCTGATTCCGGAGTGTCCGACAAGTGGTTGTGGCGTAGCCGGCTGGTGATTCTGGCGTGTCCGGCAGGTGGTTCTGGCGAGTCAAGCAGGTGGTCCCGGCGTGTCCGGCAGCTGGTTCCGGTCTGTCCTGGAGGTGGTTCCGGAGTGTCTGCCGAGTGGTTCTGGCGTAGCCGGCAGGTGATTTTGGCGTGTCCAGCAGGTGGTTCTGGGGAGTGGAGCAGGTGGTTCCGGCATACTCGGCAGGTGATCCCGGAGAGTCCTCCAAGTGGTTCTGGCGTACCCCGCAGGTGTTTCTGGTGTGTCCGGCAGGTGGCTCTGGTGAGTGGAGCAGGTGGTTCCGGCGTGCTCGGCAGGTGGTTCCGGCAGGTCCGGCAGGTGTTTGCCGTCTGTCCATGACGTGGTTCCGACATGCCCGCAAGGTGATTCTGGAGTGTCCACCCAGTGGTTTTGGCGTAGCCGGCATATGATTTTGGCCTGTGAGGCAGGTGGTTCCGGCATGTCCAGCAGGTGGTTCCGGAGAGCTCGGCAGGTGCTTCCGGTCTCTCCGGCACGTGGTTGTGGCACGTCTGAGAGAAGGTTCCGGCATGCCCGGCAGGTGATTCCAGAGTCTCCGGCATGTGGTTCTGGCACCTTTGATAGGTGGTTCCGGCATGCCCGGCAGGTGATTCCGGAGTCTCCGGCATGTGGTTCTGGCACCTCTGAGAGGTGGTTCCGGAATGCCTGGCATGTGATTCCGGAGTGTCTGCCGTGTGGTTCTGGCATAGCCGGCAGTTGATTTTGGCGTGTCCAGTAGGTGGTTCTGGGGAGTGGATCAGCTGGTTCCGGCATACTCGGCAGGTGGTACCGGCGTGTCCAGAACATGGTTCTGGCAAGTCTGAGAGGTGGTTCCGGCATGCCCAACAGGTGATTCCGGAGTGGCCGCCAAGTGTTTCTGGAGTACCCGGCAGGTGATTTTGGCCTGTCCGACAGGTGTTTCTTGCGAGTCGTGCAGGTGGCTCAGGCATGCTCAGCTGGTGCTTCCGGCGTCTCTGGCACGTGGTTCTGGTGTGTCTGAGAGCTGGTTCTGGCGTGTCCGGAAGATGATTCCAGAGTGTCCACCAAGTGGTTCTGGTATACCTGGCAGGTGATTTTGGCGTGTCAGGAAGGTGGTTCCGACTAGTTGAACAGGTGGATCAGGCGTGATCGCCAGGGGGTTCAGGCGGGTCTGGCAGGTGGTTTCGGTCTGTTCGGGGTGTGCTTCCGGCATCTCAGGCACATGGTTCTGGCACGTCTGAGAGGTGGTTGCGGCCAGCCCGACAGGTGTTTCCGGAGTGTCTGCCAAGTGGTTCTGGCGTAGCTGGCAGGTGATGTTGGTGTGACCGGCAGGTGGTTCCAGCAAGCCCGGCAGGTGATTCTGGAGTGTCCGCCAAGTGGTTCTGGCGTAGCCGGCAGGTGATTTTGGCATGTCCAGCAGGTGGTTCCGGCGAGCTCGGCAAGTGGTAGCGGCGTGTCCGGAACATGGTTCTGGCACGTCTGAGAGATGGTTCCGGCATGCCCGGCAGGTGATTCCGGAGTGTCCGGCATGTGGTCTGGCACCTCTGAGAGGTGGTTCCGGCATGCCCGGCAGGTGGTTCCGGAGTGTCTGCCGAGTGGTTCTGGCGTAGACGGCAGGTGACTCTGGCGTGTCCAGCAGGTGGTTCTGGGGAGTGGATCAGGTGGTTCTGGCATACTCGGCAGGTGGTACCGGCGTGTCCGGAACATGGTTCTGGCAAGCCTGATAGGTGGTTCCCGCATGCACGGCAGCTGATTCGGGACTGTTCGCCAAGTGGTTCTGGCGTAGCCGGCAGGTGATTTTGCATGTCCGGCGGTGGTTCCGGCGAGTCGAGCTGGTGGTTCCGGCGTGTCCGGCAGGTGGTTCCGGTCTGTCCGGCAGGTGGTTCTGGCGTGTCCGGCACGAGGTTCTGGCACGTCTGAGAGGTGGTTCCGGCATGCCCGACAGGTGATTCCGGAGTGTCCGCCATGTGGTTCTGGCGTACCTGGCAGGTGATTTTGGCGTGTCTGGCAGGTGTTTCTTGCAAGTCGAGCATGTGGCTCAGGCATGCTCAGCACGTGCTTCCGGCGTGTCCGGCACGTGGTTCTGGTGTGTCTGAGAGCTGGTTCTGGCATGTCCAGTGGATGATTCCTGAGTGTCCACCAAGTGGTTCTGGCATACCCGGCAGGTGATTTTGGCGTGTCAGGAAGGTGGTTCCGACTAGTTGAACAGGTGGATCAGGCGTGATCGCCAGGGGGTTCAGGCGGGTCTGGCAGGTGGTTTCGGTCTGTTCGGGGTGTGCTTCCGGCATCTCAGGCACATGGTTCTCGCACGTCTGAGAGGTGGTTGCGGCCAGCACGACAGGTGTTTCCGGAGTGTCTGCCAAGTGGTTCTGGCGTAGCTGGCAGGTGATGTTGGCGTGACCGGCAGGTGGTTCCAGCAAGCCCGGCAGGTGATTCTGGAGTGTCCGCCAAGTGTTTCTGGCGTAGCCGGCAGGTGATTTTGGCGTGTCCAGCAGGTGGTTTTGGCGAGTCGAGCAGGTGGTTCTGGCGTGCTCGGCAGGTGCTTCCGGTGTCATTGGCATGTGGTTCCGGCATGTCTGAGAGGTGGTTCCGCCATGCCCGGCAGGTGATTCCGGAGTGTTCACCAAGTGCTTCTGGCGTAGCCGGCAGGTGATTTTGCGTGTCCGGCAATGGTTCCGGCGGGTCGAGCCGGTGGTTCTGGCGTGTCCGGCAGGTGGATCCGGTCTGTCCAGCAGGTGGTTCTGGGGTGTCCGGCACGAGGTTCTGGCACGTCTGAGAGGTTGTGTCGGCATGCAGTTCACGTGATTCCGGCTTGTCCTCCAAGTGGTTCTGGCGTAGCCGGCAGGTGATTTTGGCGTGTCCGGCAGGTGGTTCTGGGGAGTGGATCAGGAACTTCTGGCATTCTCGGCAGGTGCTTCCGCCGTCTCCGGCATGTGGTTGTGGCACCTCTGAGAGGTGGTTCCACCATGCCCGGCAGCTGATTCCGGAGTGTCCACCAAGTGGTTCTGGCATACCCGGCAGGTGATTTTGGCGTGTCAGGTAGGTGGTTCCGGCGAGTCGAGTAGGTGGTTCCGGTTTGCTCGGCAGGTGGTTCAGGCGGGTCTGGCAGGTGGTTTCGGTCTGTTCGGGGTGTGGTTCCGGCATCTCAGGCACATGGTTCTGGCACGTCTGAGAGGTGGTTCCGGCCGGCCCAACAGGTGTTTCCAGGGTGTCCGCCAAGTGGTTCTGGCATAGCTGGCAGGTGATGTTGGCGTGACCGGCAGGTGGTTCCAGCAAGCCCGGCAGGTGATTCTGGAGTGTCCGCCAAGTGGTTCTGGCGTAGCCGGCAGGTGATTTTGGCGTGTCCAGCAGGTGGTTCCGGCGAGCTCGGCAGGTGGTAGCTGCGTGTCCGGAACATGGTTCTGGCACGTCTGAGAGATGGTTAGGGCATGCCCGGCAGGTGATTCCGGAGTGTCCGGCATGTGGTTCTGGCACCTCTGAGAGGTGGTTCCGGCATGCCCGGCAGGTGGTTCTGGAGTGTCTGCCGAGTGGTTCTGGCGTAGACGGCAGGTGATTCTGGCGTGTCCAGCAGGTGGTTCTGGGGAGTGGATCAGGTGGTTCCGGCATACTCGGCAGGTGGTACCAGCGTGTCCGGAACATGGTTCTGGCAAGCCTGATAGGTGGTTCCGGCATGCCCGGCAGCTGATTCGGGAGTGTTCGCCAAGTGGTTCAGGCGTAGCCGGCAGGTGATTTTGCATGTCCGGCGGTGGATTCGGAGAGTCGAGATGGTGGTTCCGGTGTGTCCGGCACGTGGTTCCGGTCTGTCCGGCAGGTGGTTCTGGCGTGTCCGGCACGAGGTTCTGGCACGTCTGAGAGGTGGTTCCGGCATGCCCGACAGGTGATTCCGGAGTGTCCGCCACGTGGTTCTGGCGTACCCGGCAGGTGATTTTGGCGTGTCTGGCAGGTGTTTCTTGCAAGTCGAGCATGTGGCTCAGGCATGCTCAGCACGTGCTTCAGGCGTGTCCGGCACGTGGTTCTGGTGTGTCTGAGAGCTGGTTCTAGCATGTCCGGCGGATGATTCCGGAGTGTCCACCAAGTGGTTGTGGCATACCCGGCAGGTGATTTTGGCGTGTCAGGTAGGTGGTTCCGGCGAGTCGAGTAGGTGGTTCCGGCGTGCTCGGCAGGTGGTTCAGGCGGGTCTGGCAGGTGGTTTTGGTCTGTTCGGGGTGTGGTTCCGGCATCTCAGGCAAATGGTTCTGCCACGTCTGAGAGGTGGTTCCGGCCGGCCCGACAGGTGTTTCCATGGTGTCCGCCAAGTGGTTCTGGCATAGCTGGCAGGTGATGTTGGCGTGACCGGCAGGTGGTTCCAGCCAGCCCGGCAGGTGATTCCGAAGTGTTCACCAAATGGTTGTGGCGTAGCCGGCAGGTGATTTTGGCGTGTCCAGCAGGTGGTTTTGGCGAGTCGAGCAGGTGGTTCTGGCGTGCTCGGCAGGTGCTTCCGGTGTCATTGGCATGTGGTTCCGGCATGTCTGAGAGGTGGTTACGCCATGCCCGGCAGGTGATTCCGGGGTGTTCGCCAAGTGGTTCTGGCGTAGCCGGCAGGTGATTTTGCATGTCCGGCAATGGTTCCGGCGAGTCGAGCCGGTGGTTCTGGCGTGTCCGGCAGGTGGTTCCGGTCTGTCCAGCAGGTGGTTCTGGGGTGTCCGGCACGAGGTTCTGGCACTTCTGAGAGGTTGTGCTGGCATGCCCGGCAGGTGATTCTGGAGTGTCCGCCGAGTAGTTCTGGCGTAGCCGGCAGGTGATTTTGACGTGTCCGGCAGGTGGTTCTGGGGAGTGGATCAGGAACTTCCAGTCATTCTCGGTAGGTGCTTCCGCCATCTCCGGCATGTGGTTGTGGCACCTCTGAGAGGTGGTTCCAGCATGCCCGGCAGCTGATTCCGGAGTGTCCGACAAGTGGTTGTGGCGTAGCCGGCTGGTGATTCTGGCGTGTCCGGCAGGTGGTTCTGGCGAGTCAAGCAGGTGGTCCCGGCGTGTCCGGCAGCTGGTTCCGGTCTGTCCTGGAGGTGGTTCCGGAGTGTCTGCCGAGTGGTTCTGGCGTAGCCGGCAGGTGATTTTGGCGTGTCCAGCAGGTGGTTCTGGGGAGTGGAGCAGGTGGTTCCGGCATACTCAGCAGGTGATCCCGGAGAGTCCTCCAAGTGGTTCTGGCGTACCCCGCAGGTGTTTCTGGTGTGTCCGGCAGGTGGCTCTGGTGAGTCGAGCAGGTGGTTCCGGCGTGCTCGGCAGGTGGTTCCGGGAGGTCCGGCAGGTGTTTGCCGTCTGTCCATGACGTGGTTCCGGCATGCCCGCAAGGTGATTCTGGAGTGTCCACCCAGTGGTTTTGGCGTAGCCGGCATATGATTTTGGCCTGTGAGGCAGGTGGTTCCGGCATGTCCAGCAGGTGGTTCCGGAGAGCTCGGCAGGTGCTTCCGGTCTCTCCGGCACGTGGTTGTGGCACGTCTGAGAGAAGGTTCCGGCATGCCCGGCAGGTGATTCCAGAGTCTCCGGCATGTGGTTCTGGCACCTTTGATAGGTGGTTCCGGCATGCCCGGCAGGTGATTCCGGAGTCTCCGGCATGTGGTTCTGGCACCTCTGAGAGGTGGTTCCGGAATGCCTGGCATGTGATTCCGGAGTGTCTGCCGTGTGGTTCTGGCATAGCCGGCAGTTGATTTTGGCGTGTCCAGTAGGTGGTTCTGGGGAGTGGATCAGCTGGTTCCGGCATACTCGGCAGGTGGTACCGGCGTGTCCAGAACATGGTTCTGGCAAGTCTGAGAGGTGGTTCCGGCATGCCCGACAGGTGATTCCGGAGTGTCCGCCAAGTGTTTCTGGCGTACCAGGCAGGTGATTTTGGCCTGTCCGACAGGTGTTTCTTGCGAGTCGTGCAGGTGGCTCAGGCATGCTCTGCTGGTGCTTCCGGCGTCTCTGGCACGTGGTTCTGGTGTGTCTGAAAGCTGGTCCTGGCGTGTCTGGAAGATGATTCCAGAGTGTCCACCAAGTGGTTCTGGTATACCTGGCAGGTGATTTTGGCGTGTCAGGAAGGTGGTTCCGGCTAGTTGAACAGGTGGATCAGGCGTGCTCGCCAGGGGGTTCAGGCGGGTCTGGCAGGTGGTTTAGGTCTGTTCGGGGTGTGGTTCCGGCATCTCAGGCTCATGGTTCTGGCACGTCTGAGAGGTGGTTGTGGCCAGCCCGACAGGTGTTTCCGGAGTGTCTGCCAAGTGGTTCTGGCGTAGCTGGCAGGTGATGTTGGCGTGACCGGCAGGTGGTTCCAGCAAGCCCGGCAGGTGATTCTGGAGTGTCCGCCAAGTGGTTCTGGCGTAGCCGGCACGTGATTTTGGCGTGTCCAGCAGGTGGTTCGGGCGAGCTCGGCAGGTGGTAGCGGCGTGTCCGGAACATGGTTCTTGCACGTCTGAGAGATGGTTCCGGCATGCCCGGCAGGTGATTCCGGAGTGTCTGCCGAGTGGTTCTGGCGTAGACGGCAGGTGATTCTGGCGTGTCCAGCAGGTGGTTCTGGGGAGTGGATCAGGTGGTTCTGGCATACTCGGCAGGTGGTACCGGCGTGTCCGGAACATGGTTCTGGCAAGCCTGATAGGTGGTTCCCGCATGCCCGGCAGCTGATTCGGGAGTGTTCGCCAAGTGGTTCTGGCGTAGCCGGCAGGTGATTTTGCATGTCCGGCGGTGGTTCCGGCGAGTCAAGCTGGTGGTTCCGGCGTGTCTGGCAGGTGGTTCCGGTCTGTCCGGCAGTTGGTTCTGGCGTGTCTGGCACGATTTTCTGGCACGTCTGAGTGGTGGTTCCGGCATGCCCCAGAGGTGATTCGGGAGTGTCCGCCACGTGGTTCTGGCGTACCCGGCAGGTGATTTTGGCGTGTCTGGCAGGTGTTTCTTGCAAGTCGAGCATGTGGCTCAGGCATGCTCAGCACGTGCTTCTGGAGTGTCCGGCACGTGGTTCTGGTGTGTCTGAGAGCTGGTTCTGGCATGTCCGGCAGATGATTCCGGAGTGTCCACCAAGTGGTTCTGGCATACCCGGCAGGTGATTTTGGCGTGTCAGGTAGGTGGTTCCGGCGAGTCGAGTAGGTGGTTCCGGTGTGCTCGGCAGGTGGTTCAGGCGTGTCTGGCAGGTGGTTTTGGTCTGTTCGGGGTGTGGTTCCGGCATCTCAGGCACATGGTTCTGGCACGTCTGAGAGGTGGTTCCGGCCGGCCCGACAGGTGTTTCCATGGTGTCCGCCAAGTGGTTCTGGCATAGCTGGCAGGTGATGTTGGCGTGACCGGCAGGTGGTTCCAGCCAGCCCGGCAGGTGATTCCGAAGTGTTCACCAAATGGTTGTGGCGTAGCCGGCAGGTGATTTTGGCGTGTCCAGCAGGTGGTTTTGGCAAGTCGAGCAGGTGGTTCTGGCGTGCTCGGCAGGTGCTTCCGGTGTCATTGGCATGTGGTTCCGGCATGTCTGAGAGGTGGTTCCGCCATGCCCGGCAGGTGATTCCGGAGTGTTCGCCAAGTGGTTCTGGCGTAGCCGGCAGGTGATTTTGCATGTCCGGCAATGGTTCCGGCGAGTCGAGCCGGTGGTTCTGGCGTGTCCGGCAGGTGGTTCCGGTCTGTCCAGCAGGTGGTTCTGGGGTGTCCGGCACGAGGTTCTGGCACGTCTGAGAGGTTGTGTCGGCATGCCCTTCACGTGATTCCGGCTTGTCCACCAAGTGGTTCTGGTGTAGCGGGCAGGTGATTTTGGCGTGTCCGGCAGGTGGGACCGGTGAGTCAAGCAGGTGGTTCCGGCGAGTGTTTCCTGTGTTTGCGGTCTGTCCGGGAGATGGTTCCGGCCTGTCCGGCACGTGCTTCTGGCACTTCTGAGAGGTTGTGCTGGCATGCCCGGCAGGTGATTCTGGAGTGTCCGCCGAGTGGTTCTGGCGTAGCCGGCAGGTGATTTTGGCGTGTCCGGCAGGTGGTTCTGGGGAGTGGATCAGGAACTTCCGGCATTCTCGGCAGGTGCTTCCGCCGTCTCCGGCATGTGGTTGTGGCACCTCTGAGAGGTGGTTCCAGCATGCCCGGCAGCTGATTCCGGAGTGTCCGACAAGTGGTTGCGGCGTAGCCGGCTGGTGATTCTGCCGTGTCCGGCAGGTGGTTCTGGTGAGTCAAGCAGGTGGTCCCGGCGTGTCCGGCAGCTGGTTCCGGTCTGTCCTGGAGGTGGTTCCGGAGTGTCTGCCGAGTGGTTCTGGCGTAGCCGGCAGGTGATTTTGGCGTGTCCAGCAGGTGGTTCTGGGGAGTGGAGCAGGTGGTTCCGGCATACTCAGCAGGTGATCCCGGAGAGTCCTCCAAGTGGTTCTGGCGTACCCCGCAGGTGTTTCTGGTGTGTCCGGCAGGTGGCTCTGGTGAGTGGAGCAGGTGGTTCCGGCGTGCTCGGCAGGTGGTTCCGGCAGGTCCGGCAGGTGTTTGCCGTCTGTCCATGACGTGGTTCCGGCATGCCCGCAAGGTGATTCTGGAGTGTCCACCCAGTGGTTTTGGCGTAGCCGGCATATGATTTTGGCCTGTGAGGCAGGTGGTTCCGGCATGTCCAGCAGGTGGTTCCGGAGAGCTCGGCAGGTGCTTCCGGTCTCTCCGGCACGTGGTTGTGGCACGTCTGAGAGAAGGTTCCGGCATGCCCGGCAGGTGATTCCAGAGTCTCCGGCATGTGGTTCTGGCACCTTTGATAGGTGGTTCCGGCATTCCCGGCAGGTGATTCCGGAGTCTCCGGCATGTGGTTCTGGCACCTCTGAGAGGTGGTTCCAGAATGCCTGGCATGTGATTCCGGAGTGTCTGCCGTGTGGTTCTGGCATAGCCGGCAGTTGATTTTGGCGTGTCCAGTAGGTGGTTCTGGGGAGTGGATCAGCTGGTTCCGGCATACTCGGCAGGTGGTACCGGCGTGTCCAGAACATGGTTCTGGCAAGTCTGAGAGGTGGTTCCGGCATGCCCGACAGGTGATTCCGGAGTGTCCGCCAAGTGTTTCTGGCGTACCCGGCAGGTGATTTTGGCCTGTCCGACAGGTGTTTCTTGCGAGTCGTGCAGGTGGCTCAGGCATGCTCTGCTGGTGCTTCCGGCGTCTCTGGCACGTGGTTCTGGTGTGTCTGAAAGCTGGTCCTGGCGTGTCTGGAAGATGATTCCAGAGTGTCCACCAAGTGGTTCTGGTATACCTGGCAGGTCATTTTGGCGTGTCAGGAAGGTGGTTCCGACCAGTTGAACAGGTGGATCAGGCGTGATCGCCAGGGGGTTCAGGCGGGTCTGGCAGGTGGTTTCGGTCTGTTCGGGGTGTGCTTCCGGCATCTCAGGCACATGGTTCTGGCACGTCTGAGAGGTGGTTGCGGCCAGCCCGACAGGTGTTTCCGGAGTGTCTGCCAAGTGGTTCTGGCATAGCTGGCAGGTGATGTTGGCGTGACCGGCAGGTGGTTCCAGCAAGCCCGGCAGGTGATTCTGGAGTGTCCGCCAAGTGGTTCTGGCGTAGCCGGCAGGTGATTTTGGCGTGTCCAGCAGGTGGTTCCGGCGAGCTCGGCAGGTGGTAGCGGCGTGTCCGGAACATGGTTCTGGCACGTCTGAGAGATGGATCCGGCATGCCTGGCAGGTGATTCCGGAGTGTCCGGCATGTGGTTCTGGCACCTCTGAGAGGTGGTTCCGGCATGCCCGGCAGGTGGTTCCGGAGTGTCTGCTGAGTGGTTCTGGCGTAGACGGCAGGTGATTCTGGCGTGTCCAGCAGGTGGTTCTGGGGAGTGGATCAGGTGGTTCCGGCATACTCGGCAGGTGGTCCCGGCTGTCCGGAACATGGTTCTGGCAAGCCTGATAGGTGGTTCCGGCATGCCCGGCAGCTGATTCGGGAGTGTTCGCCAAGTGGTTCTGGCGTAGCCGGCAGGTGATTTTGCATGTCCGGCGGTGGTTCCGGCGAGTCGAGCTGGTGGTTCCGGCGTGTCCGGCAGGTGGTTCCGGTCTGTCCGGCAGGTGGTTCTGGCGTGTCCGGTACGAGGTTCTGGCACGTCTGAGAGGTGGTTCCGGCATGCCCGACAGGTGATTCCGGAGTGTCCGCCACGTGGTTCTGGTGTACCCGGCAGGTGATTTTGGCGTGTCTGGCAGGTGTTTCTTGCAAGTCGAGCATGTGGCTCAGGCATGCTCAGCACGTGCTTCCGGCGTGTCCGGCACGTGGTTCTGGTGTGTCTGAGAGCTGGTTCTGGCATGTCCGGCGGATGATTCCGGAGTGTCCACCATGTGGTTCTGGCATACCCGGCAGGTGATTTTGGCGTGTCAGGTAGGTGGTTCCGGCGAGTCGAGTAGGTGGTTCCGGCCTGCTCGGCAGGTGGTTCAGGCGGGTCGGGCAGGTGGTTTCGGTCTGTTCGGGGTGTGGTTCCGGCATCTCAGGCACATGGTTCTGGCACGTCTGAGAGGTGGTTCCGGCCGGCCCGACAGTTGTTTCCATGGTGTCCGCCAAGTGGTTCTGGCATAGCTGGCAGGTGATGTTGGCGTGACCGGCAGGTGGTTCCAGCCAGCCCGGCAGGTGATTCCGAAGTGTTCACCAAATGGTTGTGGCGTAGCCGGCAGGTGATTTTGGGGTGTCCAGCAGGTGGTTTTGGCGAGTCGAGCAGGTGGTTCTGGCGTGCTCGGCAGGTGCTTCCGGTGTCATTGGCATGTGGTTCCGGCATGTCTGAGAGGTGGTTCCGCCATGCCCGGCAGGTGATTCCGGAGTGTTCGCCAAGTGGTTCTGGCGTAGCCGGCAGGTGATTTTGCATGTCCGGCAATGGTTCCGGTGAGTCGAGCCGGTGGTTCTGGCGTGTCCGGCAGGTGGTTCCGGTCTGTCCAGCAGGTGGTTCTGGGGTGTCCGGCACGAGGTTCTGGCACGTCTGAGAGGTTGTGTCGGCATGCCCTTCACGTGATTCCGGCTTGTCCACCAAGTTGTTCTGGTGTAGCGGGCAGGTGATTTTGGCGTGTCCGGCAGGTGGGACCGGTGAGTCAAGCAGGTGGTTCCGGCGAGTGTTTCCTGTTTTTGCGGTCTGTCCGGGAGATGGTTCCGGCCTGTCCGGCACGTGCTTCTGGCACTTCTGAGAGGTTGTGCTGGCATGCCCGGCAGGTGATTCTGGAGTGTCCGCCGAGTGGTTCTGGCGTAGCCGGCAGGTGATTTTGGCGTGTCCGGCAGGTGGTTCTGGGGAGTGGATCAGGAACTTCCGGCATTCTCGGCAGGTGCTTCCGCCGTCTCCGGCATGTGGTTGTGGCACCTCTGAGAGGTGGTTCCAGCATGCCCGGCAGCTGATTCCGGAGTGTCCGACAAGTGGTTGTGGCGTAGCCGGCTGGTGATTCTGGCGTGTCCGGCAGGTGGTTCTGGCGAGTCAAGCAGGTGGTCCCGGCGTGTCCGGCAGCTGGTTCCGGTCTGTCCTGGAGGTGGTTCCGGAGTGTCTGCCGAGTGGTTCTGGCGTAGCCGGCAGGTGATTTTGGCGTGTCCAGCAGGTGGTTCTGGGGAGTGGAGCAGGTGGTTCCGGCATACTCGGCAGGTGGTTCCGGCGTGTCCGGCACATGGTTCTGGCACGTCTGAGAGGTGGTTCCGGCATGCCCGGCAGGTGATCCCGGAGAGTCCTCCAAGTGGTTCTGGCGTACCCCGCAGGTGTTTCTGGTGTGTCCGGCAGGTGGCTCTGGTGAGTCGAGCAGGTGGTTCCGGCGTGCTCGGCAGGTGGTTCCGGCAGGTCCGGCAGGTGTTTGCCGTCTGTCCATGACGTGGTTCCGGCATGCCCGCAAGGTGATTCTGGAGTGTCCACCCAGTGGTTTTGGTGTAGCCGGCATATGATTTTGGCCTGTGAGGCAGGTGGTTCCGGCATGTCCAGCAGGTGGTTCCGGAGAGCTCGGCAGGTGCTTCCGGTCTCTCCGGCACGTGGTTGTGGCACGTCTGAGAGAAGGTTCCGGCATGCCCGGCAGGTGATTCCAGAGTCTCCGGCATGTGGTTCTGGCACCTTTGATAGGTGGTTCCGGCATGCCCGGCAGGTGATTCCGGAGTCTCCGGCATGTGGTTCTGGCACCTCTGAGAGGTGGTTCTGGAATGCCTGGCATGTGATTCCGGAGTGTCTGCCGTGTGGTTCTGGCATAGCCAGCAGTTGATTTTGGCGTGTCCAGTAGGTGGTTCTGGGGAGTGGATCAGGTGGTTCCGGCATACTCGGCAGTTGGTTCCGGCGTGTCCAGAACATGGTTCTGGCAAGTCTGAGAGGTGGTTCCGGCATGCCCGACAGGTGATTCCGGAGTGGCCGCCAAGTGTTTCTGGCGTACCCGGCAGGTGATTTTGGCCTGTCCGACAGGTGTTTCTTGCGAGTCGTGCAGGTGGCTCAGGCATGCTCAGCTGGTGCTTCCGGAGTCTCTGGCACGTGGTTCTGGTGTGTCTGAAAGCTGGTCCTGGCGTGTCTGGAAGATGATTCCAGAGTGTCCACCAAGTGGTTCTGGTATACCTGGCAGGTGATTTTGGCGTGTCAGGAAGGTGGTTCCGGCTAGTTGAACAGGTGGATCAGGCGTGCTCGCCAGGGGGTTCAGGCGGGACTGGCAGGTGGTTTCGGTCTGTTCGGGGAGTGGTTCCGGCATCTCAGGCACATGGTTCTGGCACGTCTGAGAGGTGGTTGCGGCCAGCCCGACAGGTGTTTCCGGAGTGTCTGCCAAGTGGTTCTGGAGTAGCTGGCAGGTGATGTTGGCGTTTCCGGCAGGTGGTTCCAGCAAGCCCGGCAGGTGATTCTGGAGTGTCCGCCAAGTGGTTCTGGCGTAGCCGGCAGGTGATTTTGGCGTGTCCAGCAGGTGGTTCCGGCGAGCTCGGCAGGTGGTAGCGGCGTGTCCGGAACATGGTTCTGGCACGTCTGAGAGATGGTTCCGGCATGCCCGGCAGGTGATTCCGGAGTGTCCGGCATGTGGTTCTGGCACCTCTGAGAGGTGGTTCCGGCATGCCCGGCAGGTGGTTCCGGAGTGTCTGCCGAGTGGTTCTGGCGTAGACGGCAGGTGATTCTGGCGTGTCCAGCAGGTGGTTCTGGGGAGTGGATCAGGTGGTTCAGGCATACTCGGCAGGTGGTACCAGCGTGTCCGGAACATGGTTCTGGCAAGCCTGATAGGTGGTTCCGGCATGCCCGGCAGCTGATTCGGGAGTGTTCGCCAAGTGGTTCTGGCATAGCCGGCAGGTGATTTTGCATGTCTGGCGGTCGTTCCGGCGAGTCGAGCTGGTGGTTCCGGCGTGACCGGCAGGTGGTTCCGGTCTGTCCGGCAGGTGGTTCTGGCGTGTCCGGCACGAGGTTCTGGCACGTCTGAGAGGTGGTTCCGGCATGCCCGACAGGTGATTCCGGAGTGTCCGCCACGTGGTTCTGGCGTACCCGGCAGGTGATTTTGGCGTGTCTGGCAGGTGTTTCTTGCAAGTCGAGCATGTGGCTCAGGCATGCTCAGCACGTGCTTCCGGCGTGTCCGGCACGTGGTTCTGGTGTGTCTGAGAGCTGGTTCTGGCATGTCCGGCAGATGATTCCGGAGTGTCCACCAAGTGGTTCTGGCATACCCGGCAGGTGATTTTGGCGTGTCAGGTAGGTGGTTCCGGCGAGTCGAGTAGGTGGTTCCGGCGTGCTCGGCAGGTGGTTCAGGCGGGTCTGGCAGGTGGTTTCGGTCTGTTCGGGGTGTGGTTCCGGCATCTCAGGCACATGGTTCTGGCACGTCTGAGAGGTGGTTCCGGCCGGCCCGACAGGTGTTTCCATGGTGTCCACCAAGTGGTTCTGGCATAGCTGGCAGGTGATGTTGGCGTGACCAGCAGGTGGTTCCAGCCAGCCCGGCAGGTGATTCCGAAGTGTTCACCAAATGGTTGTGGCGTAGCCGGCAGGTGATTTTGGCGTGTCCAGCAGGTGGTTTTGGCGAGTCGAGCAGGTGGTTCTGGCGTGCTCGGCAGGTGCTTCAGGTGTCATTGGCATGTGGTTCCGGCCTGTCTGAGAGGTGGTTCCGCCATGCCCGGCAGGTGATTCCGGAGTGTTCGCCAAGTGGTTCTGGCGTAGCCGGCAGGTGATTTTGCATGTCCGGCAATGGTTAGGGCGAGTCCAGCCGGTGGTTCTGGCGTGTCCGGCAGGTGGTTCCGGTCTGTCCAGCAGGTGGTTCTGGGGTGTCCGGCACGAGGTTCTGGCACGTCTGAGAGGTTGTGTCGGCATGCCCTTCACGTGCTTCCGGCTTGTCCACCAAGTGGTTCTGGTGTAGCGGGCAGGTGATTTTGGCGTGTCCGGCAGGTGGGACCGGTGAGTCAAGCAGGTGGTTCCGGCGAGTGTTTCCTGTGTTTGCGGTCTGTCCGGGAGATGGTTCCGGCCTGTCCGGCACGTGCTTCTGGCACTTCTGAGAGGTTGTGCTGGCATGCCCGGCAGGTGATTCTGGAGTGTCCGCCGAGTGGTTCTGGCGTAGCCGGCAGGTGATTTTGGCGTGTCCGGCAGGTGGTTCTGGGGAGTGGATCAGGAACTTCCGGCATTCTCGGCAGGTGCTTCCGCCGTCTCCGGCATGTGGTTGTGGCACCTCTGAGAGGTGGTTCCAGCATGCCCGGCAGCTGATTCCAGAGTGTCCGACAAGTGGTTGTGGCGTAGCCGGCTGGTGATTCTGGCGTGTCCGGCAGGTGGTTCTGGCGAGTCAAGCAGGTGGTCCCGGCGTGTCCGGCAGCTGGTTCCGGTCTGTCCTGGAGGTGGTTCCGGAGTGTCTGCCGAGTGGTTCTGGCGTAGCCGGCAGGTGATTTTGGCGTGTCCAGCAGGTGGTTCTGGGGAGTGGAGCAGGTGGTTCCGGCATACTCGGCAGGTGGTTCCGGCGTGTCCGGCACATGGTTCTGGCACGTCTGAGAGGTGGTTCCGGCATGCCCGGCAGGTGATCCCGGAGAGTCCTCCAAGTGGTTCTGGCGTACCCCGCAGGTGTTTCTGGTGTGTCCGGCAGGTGGCTCTGGTTAGTCGAGCATTTGGTTCCGGCGTGCTCGGCAGGTGGTTCCGGCAGGTTCGGCAGGTGTTTGCCGTCTGTCCATGGCGTGGTTCCGGCATGCCCACAAGGTGATTCTGGAGTGTCCACCCAGTGGTTTTGGCGTAGCCGGCATATGATTTTGGACTGTGAGGCAGGTGGTTCCGGCATGTCCAGCAGGTGGTTCCGGAGAGCTCGGCAGGTGCTTCCAGTCTCTCCGGCACGTGGTTGTGGCACGTCTGAGAGAAGGTTCCGGCATGCCCGGCAGGTGATTCCAGAGTCTCCGGCATGTGGTTCTGGCACCTTTAATAGGTGGTTCCGGCATGCCCAGCAGGTGATTCCGGAGTGTCCGGCATGTGGTTCTGGCACCTCTGAGAGGTGGTTCCGGAATGCCTGGCATGTGATTCCGGAGTGTCTGCCGTGTGGTTCTGGCATAGCCGGCAGTTGATTTTGGCGTGTCCAGTAGGTGGTTCTGGGGAGTGGATCAGCTGGTTCCGGCATACTCGGCAGGTGGTACCGGCGTGTCCAGAACATGGTTCTGGCAAGTCTGAGAGGTGGTTCCGGCATGCCCGACAGGTGATTCCGGAGTGTCCGCCAAGTGTTTCTGGCGTACCCGGCAGGTGATTTTGGCCTGTCCGACAGGTGTTTCTTGCGAGTCGTGCAGGTGGCTCAGGCATGCTCAGCTGGTGCTTCCGGCGTCTCTGGCACGTGGTTCTGGTGTGTCTGAGAGCTGGTTCTGGCGTGTCCGGAAGATGATTCCAGAGTGTCCACCAACTGGTTCTGGTATACCTGGCAGGTCATTTTGGCGTGTCAGGAAGGTGGTTCCGACTAGTTGAACAGGTGGATCAGGCGTGATCGCCAGGCGGTTCAGGCGGGTCTGGCAGGTGGTTTCGGTCTGTTCGGGGTGTGCTTCCGGCATCTCAGGCACATGGTTCTGGCACGTCTGAGAGGTGGTTGCGGCCAGCCCGACAGGTGTTTCCGGAGTGTCTGCCAAGTGGTTCTGGCGTAGCTGGCAGGTGATGTTGGCGTGACCGGCAGGTGGTTCCAGCAAGCCCGGCAGGTGATTCTGGAGTGTCCGCCAAGTGGTTCTGGCGTAGCCGGCACGTGATTTTGGCGTGTCCAGCAGGTGGTTCCGGCGAACTCGGCAGGTGGTAGCGGCGTGTCCGGAACATGGTTCTGGCACGTCTGAGAGATGGTTCCGGCATGCCCGGCAGGTGATTCCGGAGTGTCCGGCATGTGGTTCTGGCACCTCTGAGAGGTGGTTCCGGCATGCCCGGCAGGTGGTTCCGGAGTGTCTGCTGAGTGGTTCTGGCGTAGACGGCAGGTGATTCTGGCGTGTCCAGCAGGTGGTTCTGGGGAGTGGATCAGGTGGTTCCGGCATACTCGGCAGGTGGTACCGGCGTGTCCGGAACATGGTTCTGGCAAGCCTGATAGGTGGTTCCGGCATGCCCGGCAGCTGATTCGGGAGTGTTCGCCAAGTGGTTCAGGCGTAGCCGGCAGGTGATTTTGCATGTCCGGCGGTGGTTCCGGCGAGTCGAGCTGGTGGTTCCGGCGTGTCCGGCACGTGGTTCCGGTCTGTCCGGCAGGTGGTTCTGGCGTGTCCGGCACGAGGTTCTGGCACGTCTGAGAGGTGGTTCCGGCATGCCCGACAGGTGATTCCGGAGTGTCCGCCACGTGGTTGTGGCGTACCCGGCAGGTGATTTTGGCGTGTCTGGCAGGTGTTTCCTGCAAGTGGAGCATGTGGCTCAGGCATGCTCAGCACGTGCTTGCGGCGTGTCCGGCACGTGGTTCTGGTGTGTCTGAGAGCTGGTTCTGGCATGTCCGGCAGATGATTCCGGAGTGTCCACCAAGTGGTTCTGGCATACCCGGCAGGTGATTTTGGCATGTCAGGTAGGTGGTTCCGGCGAGTCGAGTAGGTGGTTCCGGCGTGCTCGGCAGGTGGTTCAGGCGGGTCTGGCATGTGGTTTCGGTCTTTTCGGGGTGTGGTTCCGGCATCTCAGGCACATGGTTCTGGCACGTCTGAGAGGTGGTTCCGGCCGGCCCGACAGGTGTTTCCATGGTGTCCGCCAAGTGGTTCTGGCATAGCTGGCAGGTGATGTTGGCGTGACCGGCAGGTGGTTCCAGCCAGCCCGGCAGGTGATTCCGAAGTGTTCACCAAATGGTTGTGGCGTAGCCGGCAGGTGATTTTGGCGTGTCCAGCAGGTGGTTTTGGCGAGTCGAGCAGGTGGTTCTGGCGTGCTCGGCAGGTGCTTCCGGTGTCATTGGCATGTGGTTCCGGCATGTCTGAGAGGTGGTTCCGCCATGCCCGGCAGGTGATTCCGGAGTGTTCGCCAAGTGGTTCTGGCGTAGCCGGCAGGTGATTTTGCATGTCCGGCAATGGTTCCGGCGAGTCGAGCCGGTGGTTCTGGCGTGTCCGGCAGGTGGTTCCGGTCTGTCCAGCAGGTGGTTCTGGGGTGTCCGGCACGAGGTTCTGGCACGTCTGAGAGGTTGTGTCGGCATGCCCTTCACGTGATTCCGGCTTGTCCACCAAGTGGTTCTGGTGTAGCGGGCAGGTGATTTTGGCGTGTCCGGCAGGTGGGACCGGTGAGTCAAGCAGGTGGTTCCGGCGAGTGTTTCCTGTGTTTCCGGTCTGTCCGGGAGATGGTTCCGGCCTGTCCGGCACGTGCTTCTGGCACTTCTGAGAGGTTGTGCTGGCATGCCCGGCAGCTGATTCCGGAGTGTCCCACAAGTGGTTGTGGCGTAGCCGGCTGCTGATTCTGGCGTGTCCGGCAGGTGGTTCTGGCAAGTCAAGCAGGTGGTCCCGGCGTGTCCAGCAGCTGGTTCCGGTCTGTCATGGAGGTGGTTCCGGAGTGTCTGCCGAGTGGTTCTGGCGTAGCCGGCAGGTGATTTTGGCGTGTCCAGCAGGTGGTTCTGGGGAGTGGAGCAGGTGGTTCCTGCATACTCGGCAGGTGGTTCCGGCGTGTCCGGCACATGGTTCTGGCACGTCTGAGAGGTGGTTCCGGCATGCCCGGCAGGTGATCCCGGAGAGTCCTCCAAGTGGTTCTGGCGTACCCCGCAGGTGTTTCTGGTGTGTCCGGCAGGTGGCTCTGGTGAGTCGAGCATTTGGTTCCGGCGTGCTCGGCAGGTGGTTCCGGCAGGTTCGGCAGGTGTTTGCCGTCTGTCCATGGCGTGGTTCCGGCATGCCCACAAGGTGATTCTGGAGTGTCCACCCAGTGGTTTTGGCGTAGCCGGCATATGATTTTGGACTGTGAGGCAGGTGGTTCCGGCATGTCCAGCAGGTGGTTCCGGAGAGCTCGGCAGGTGCTTCCAGTCTCTCCGGCACGTGGTTGTGGCACGTCTGAGAGAAGGTTCCGGCATGCCCGGCAGGTGATTCCAGAGTCTCCGGCATGTGGTTCTGGCACCTTTAATAGGTGGTTCCGTCATGCCCAGCAGGTGATTCCGGAGTGTCCGGCATGTGGTTCTGGCACCTCTGAGAGGTGGTTCCGGAATGCCTGGCATGTGATTCCGGAGTGTCTGCCGTGTGGTTCTGGCATAGCCGGCAGTTGATTTTGGCGTGTCCAGTAGGTGGTTCTGGGGAGTGGATCAGCTGGTTCCGGCATACTCGGCAGGTGGTACCGGCGTGTCCAGAACATGGTTCTGGCAAGTCTGAGAGGTGGTTCCGGCATGCCCGACAGGTGATTCCGGAGTGGCCGCCAAGTGTTTCTGGCGTACCCGGCAGGTGATTTTGGCCTGTCCGACAGGTGTTTCTTGCGAGTCGTGCAGGTGGCTCAGGCATGCTCAGCTGGTGCTTCCGGCGTCTCTGGCACGTGGTTCTGGTGTGTCTGAGAGCTGGTTCTGGCGTGTCCGGAAGATGATTCCAGAGTGTCCACCAACTGGTTCTGGTATACCTGGCAGGTCATTTTCGCGTGTCAGGAAGGTGGTTCCGACTAGTTGAACAGGTGGATCAGGCGTGATCGCCAGGGGGTTCAGGCGTGTCTGGCAGGTGGTTTCGGTCTGTTCGGGGTGTGCTTCCGGCATCTCAGGCACATGGTTCTGGCACGTCTGAGAGGTGGTTGCGGCCAGCCCGACAGGTGTTTCCGGAGTGTCTGCCAAGTGGTTCTGGCGTAGCTGGCAGGTGATGTTGGCGTGACCGGCAGGTGGTTCCAGCAAGCCCGGCAGGTGATTCTGGAGTGTCCGCCAAGTGGTTCTGGCGTAGCCGGCACGTGATTTTGGCGTGTCCAGCAGGTGGTTCCGGCGAGCTCGGCAGGTGGTAGCGGCGTGTCCGGAACATGGTTCTGGCACGTCTGAGAGATGGTTCCGGCATGCCCGGCAGGTGATTCCGGAGTGTCCGGCATGTGGTTCTGGCACCTCTGAGAGGTGGTTCCGGCATGCCCGGCAGGTGGTTCCGGAGTGTCTGCTGAGTGGTTCTGGCGTAGACGGCAGGTGATTCTGGCGTGTCCAGCAGGTGGTTCTGGGGAGTGGATCAGGTGGTTCCGGAATACTTGGCAGGTGGTACCGGCGTGTCCGGAACATGGTTCTGGCAAGCCTGATAGGTGGTTCCGGCATGCCCGGCAGCTGATTCGGGAGTGTTCGCCAAGTGGTTCTGGCGTAGCCGGCAGGTGATTTTGCATGTCCGGCGGTGGTTCCGGCGAGTCGAGCTGGTGGTTCCGGCGTGTCCGGCAGGTGGTTCCGGTCTGTCCGGCAGGTGGTTCTGGCGTGTCCGGCACGAGGTTCTGGCACGTCTGAGAGGTGGTTCCGGCATGCCCGACAGGTGATTCCGGAGTGTCCGCCACGTGGTTCTGGCGTACCCGGCAGGTGATTTTGGCGTGTCTGGCAGGTGTTTCTTGCAAGTCGAGCATGTGGCTCAGGCATGCTCAGCACATGCTTCCGGAGTGTCCGGCACGTGGTTCTGGTGTGTCTGAGAGCTGGTTCTGGCATGTCCGGCAGATGATTCCGGAGTGTCCACCAAGTGGTTCTGGCATACCCGGCAGGTGATTTTGGCGTGTCAGGTAGGTGGTTCCGGCGAGTCGAGTAGGTGGTTCCGGCGTGCTCGGCAGGTGGTTCAGGCGGGTCTGGCAGGTGGTTTTGGTCTGTTCGGGGTGTGGTTCCGGCATCTCAGGCACATGGTTCTGGCACGTCTGAGAGGTGGTTCCGGCCGGCCCGACAGGTGTTTCCATGGTGTCCACCAAGTGGTTCTGGCATAGCTGGCAGGTGATGTTGGCGTGACCAGCAGGTGGTTCCAGCCAGCCCGGCAGGTGATTCCGAAGTGTTCACCAAATGGTTGTGGCGTAGCCGGCAGGTGATTTTGGCGTGTCCAGCAGGTGGTTCCGGCGAGCTCGGCAGGTGGTAGCGGAGTGTCCGGAACATGGTTCTGGCACGTCTGAGAGATGGTTCCGGCATGCCCGGCAGGTGATTCCGGAGTGTCCGGCATGTGGTTCTGGCACCTCTGAGAGGTGGTTCCGGCATGCCCGGCAGGTGGTTCCGGAGTGTCTGCTGAGTGGTTCTGGCGTAGACGGCAGGTGATTCTGGCGTGTCCAGCAGGTGGTTCTGGGGAGTGGATAAGGTGGTTCTGGCATACTCGGCAGGTGGTACCGGCGTGTCCGGAACATGGTTCTGGCAAGCCTGATAGGTGGTTCCCGCATGCCCGGCAGCTGATTCGGGAGTGTTCGCCAAGTGGTTCTGGCGTAGCCGGCAGGTGATTTTGCATGTCCGGCGGTGGTTCCGGCGAGTCGAGCTGGTGGTTCCGGCGTATCCGGCACGTGGTTCCGGTGTGTCCGGCAGGTGGTTCTGGCGTGTCCGGCACGAGGTTCTGGCACGTCTGAGAGGTGGTTCCGGCATGCCCGACAGGTGATTCCGGAGTGTCCGCCACGTGGTTCTGGCGTACCCGGCAGGTGATTTTGGCGTGTCTGGCAGGTGTTTCTTGCAAGTCGAGCATGTGGCTCAGGCATGCTCAGCACGTGCTTCCGGAGTGTCCGGCACGTGGTTCTGGTGTGTCTGAGAGCTGGTTCTGGCATGTCCGGCAGATGATTCCGGAGTGTCCACCAAGTGGTTCTGGCATACCCGGCAGGTGATTTTGGCGTGTCAGGTAGGTGGTTCCGGCGAGTCGAGTAGGTGGTTCCGGCGTGCTCGGCAGGTGGTTCAGGCGGGTCTGGCAGGTGGTTTGCCGTCTGTCCATGACGTGGTTCCGGCATGCCCGCAAGGTGATTCTGGAGTGTCCGCCAAGTGGTTCTGGCGTAGCCGGCAGGTGATTTTGGCGTGTCCAGCAGGTGGTTCCGGCGAGCTCGGCAGGTGGTAGCGGCGTGTCCGGAACATGGTTCTGGCACGTCTGAGAGATGGTTCCGGCATGCCCGGCAGGTGATTCCGGAGTGTCCGGCATGTGGTTCTGGCACCTCTGAGAGGTGGTTCCGGCATGCCCGGCAGGTGGTTCCGGAGTGTCTGCTGAGTGGTTCTGGCGTAGACGGCAGGTGATTCTGGCGTGTCCAGCAGGTGGTTCTGGGGAGTGGATCAGGTGGTTCCGGCATACTCGGCAGGTGGTACCGGCGTGTCCGGAACATGGTTCTGGCAAGCCTGATAGGTGGTTCCCGCATGCCCGGCAGCTGATTCGGGAGTGTTCGCCAAGTGGTTCTGGCGTAGCCAGCAGGTGATTTTGCATGTCCGGCGGTGGTTCCGGCGAGTTGAGCTGGTGGTTCCGGCATGTCCGGCAGGTGGTTCCGGTCTGTCCGGCAGGTGGTTCTGGCGTGTCCGGCACGAGGTTCTGGCACGTCTGAGAGGTTGTGTCGGCATGCCCTTCACGTGATTCTGGCTTGTCCACCAAGTGGTTCTGGTGTAGCGGGCAGGTGATTTTGGCGTGTCCGGCAGGTGGGACCGGTGAGTCAAGCAGGTGGTTGTGGCGAGTGTTTCCTGTGTTTGCGGTCTGTCCGGGAGATGGTTCCGGCCTGTCCGGCACGTGCTTCTGGCACTTCTGAGAGGTTGTGCTGGCATGCCCGGCAGGTGATTCTGGAGTGTCCGCCGAGTGGTTCTGGCGTAGCCGGCAGGTGATTTTGGCGTGTCCGGCAGGTGGTTCTGGGGAGTGGATCAGGAACTTCCGGCATTCTCGGCAGGTGCTTCCGCCATCTCCGGCATGTGGTTGTGGCACCTCTGAGAGGTGGTTCCAGCATGCCCGGCAGCTGATTCCGGAGTGTCCGACAAGTGGTTGTGGCGTAGCCGGCTGGTGATTCTGGCGTGTCCGGCAGGTGGTTCTGGCGAGTCAAGCAGGTGGTCCCGGCGTGTCCGGCAGCTGGTTCCGGTGTGTCCTGGAGGTGGTTCCGGAGTGTCTGTCGAGTGGTTCTGGCGTAGCCGGCAGGTGATTTTGGCGTGTCCAGCAGGTGGTTCTGTGGAGTGGAGCAGGTGGTTCCGGCGTGTCCGGCACATGGTTCTGGCATGTCTGAGAGGTGGTTCCGGCATGCCCGGCAGGTGATCCCGGAGAGTCCTCCAAGTGGTTCTGGCATACCCGGGAGGTGTTTCTGGTGTGTCCGGCAGGTGGCTCTGGTGAGTCGAGCAGGTGGTTCCGGCGTGCTCGGCAGGTGGTTCCGGCAGGTCCGGCAGGTGTTTGCCGTCTGTCCATGGCGTGGTTCCGGCATGCCCGCAAGGTGATTCTGGAGTGTCCACCCAGTGGTTTTGGCATAGCCGGCATATGATTTTGGCCTGTGAGGCAGGTGGTTCCGGCATGTCCAGCAGGTGGTTCCGGAGAGCTCGGCAGGTGCTTCCGGTCTCTCCGGCACGTGGTTGTGGCACGTCTGAGAGAAGGTTCCGGCATGCCCGGCAGGTGATTCCAGAGTCTCCAGCATGTGGTTCTGGCACCTTTGATAGGTGGTTCCGCCATGCCCGGCAGGTGATTCCGGAGTCTCCGGCATGTGGTTCTGGCACCTCTGAGAGGTGGTTCCGGAATGCCTGGCATGTGATTCCGGAGTGTCTGCCGTGTGGTTCTGGCATAGCCGGCAGTTGATTTTGGCGTGTCCAGTAGGTGGTTCTGGGGAGTGGATCGGCTGGTTCCGGCATACTCGGCAGGTGGTACCGGCGTGTCCAGAACATGGTTCTGGCAAGTCTGAGAGGTGGTTCCGGCATGCCCGACAGGTGATTCCGGAGTGTCCGCCAAGTGTTTCTGGCGTACCCGGCAGGTGATTTTGGCGTGTCCGGCAGGTGATTCTTGCGAGTCATGCAGGTGGCTCAGGCATGCTCAGCTGGTGCTTCCGGCGTCTCTGGCACGTGGTTCTGGTGTGTCTGAAAGCTGGTCCTGGCGTGTCTGGAAGATGATTCCAGAGTGTCCACCAAGTGGTTGTGGTATACCTGGCAGGTGATTTTGGCGTGTCAGGAAGGTGGTTCCGGCTAGTTGAACAGGTGGATCAGGTGTGCTCGCCAGGGGGTTCAGGCGGGTCTGGCAGGTGGTTTCGGTCTGTTCGGGGTGTGGTTCCGGCATCTCAGGCTCATGGTTCTGGCACGTCTGAGAGGTGGTTGCGGCCAGCCCGACAGGTGTTTCCGGAGTGTCTGCCAAGTGGTTCTGGCGTAGCTGGCAGGTGATGTTGGCGTGACCGGCAGGTGGTTCCAGCAAGCCCGGCAGGTGATTCTGGAGTGTCCGCCAAGTGGTTCTGGCGTAGCCGGCAGGTGATTTTGGCGTGTCCAGCAGGTGGTTCCGGCGAGCTCGGCAGGTGGTAGCGGCGTGTCCGGAACATGGTTCTGGCACGTCTGAGAGATGGTTCCGGCATGCCCGGCAGGTGATTCCGGAGTGTCCGGCATGTGGTTCTGGCACCTCTGAGAGGTGGTTCCGGCATGCCCGGCAGGTGGTTCCGGAGTGTCTGCTGAGTGGTTCTGGCGTAGACGGCAGGTGATTCTGGCGTGTCCAGCAGGTGGTTCTGGGGAGTGGATCAGGTGGTTCCGGCATACTCGGCAGGTGGTACCGGCGTGTCCGGAACATGGTTCTGGCAAGCCTGATAGGTGGTTCCCGCATGCCCGGCAGCTGATTCGGGAGTGTTCGCCAAGTGGTTCTGGCGTAGCCAGCAGGTGATTTTGCATGTCCGGCGGTGGTTCCGGCGAGTTGAGCTGGTGGTTCCGGCATGTCCGGCAGGTGGTTCCGGTCTGTCCGGCAGGTGGTTCTGGCGTGTCCGGCACGAGGTTCTGGCACGTCTGAGAGGTTGTGTCGGCATGCCCTTCACGTGATTCTGGCTTGTCCACCAAGTGGTTCTGGTGTAGCGGGCAGGTGATTTTGGCGTGTCCGGCAGGTGGGACCGGTGAGTCAAGCAGGTGGTTGTGGCGAGTGTTTCCTGTGTTTGCGGTCTGTCCGGGAGATGGTTCCGGCCTGTCCGGCACGTGCTTCTGGCACTTCTGAGAGGTTGTGCTGGCATGCCCGGCAGGTGATTCTGGAGTGTCCGCCGAGTGGTTCTGGCGTAGCCGGCAGGTGATTTTGGCGTGTCCGGCAGGTGGTTCTGGGGAGTGGATCAGGAACTTCCGGCATTCTCGGCAGGTGCTTCCGCCATCTCCGGCATGTGGTTGTGGCACCTCTGAGAGGTGGTTCCAGCATGCCCGGCAGCTGATTCCGGAGTGTCCGACAAGTGGTTGTGGCGTAGCCGGCTGGTGATTCTGGCGTGTCCGGCAGGTGGTTCTGGCGAGTCAAGCAGGTGGTCCCGGCGTGTCCGGCAGCTGGTTCCGGTGTGTCCTGGAGGTGGTTCCGGAGTGTCTGTCGAGTGGTTCTGGCGTAGCCGGCAGGTGATTTTGGCGTGTCCAGCAGGTGGTTCTGTGGAGTGGAGCAGGTGGTTCCGGCGTGTCCGGCACATGGTTCTGGCATGTCTGAGAGGTGGTTCCGGCATGCCCGGCAGGTGATCCCGGAGAGTCCTCCAAGTGGTTCTGGCATACCCGGGAGGTGTTTCTGGTGTGTCCGGCAGGTGGCTCTGGTGAGTCGAGCAGGTGGTTCCGGCGTGCTCGGCAGGTGGTTCCGGCAGGTCCGGCAGGTGTTTGCCGTCTGTCCATGGCGTGGTTCCGGCATGCCCGCAAGGTGATTCTGGAGTGTCCACCCAGTGGTTTTGGCATAGCCGGCATATGATTTTGGCCTGTGAGGCAGGTGGTTCCGGCATGTCCAGCAGGTGGTTCCGGAGAGCTCGGCAGGTGCTTCCGGTCTCTCCGGCACGTGGTTGTGGCACGTCTGAGAGAAGGTTCCGGCATGCCCGGCAGGTGATTCCAGAGTCTCCAGCATGTGGTTCCGGCACCTTTGATAGGTGGTTCCGCCATGCCCGGCAGGTGATTCCGGAGTCTCCGGCATGTGGTTCTGGCACCTCTGAGAGGTGGTTCCGGAATGCCTGGCATGTGATTCCGGAGTGTCTGCCGTGTGGTTCTGGCATAGCCGGCAGTTGATTTTGGCGTGTCCAGTAGGTGGTTCTGGGGAGTGGATCGGCTGGTTCCGGCATACTCGGCAGGTGGTACCGGCGTGTCCAGAACATGGTTCTGGCAAGTCTGAGAGGTGGTTCCGGCATGCCCGACAGGTGATTCCGGAGTGTCCGCCACGTGGTTCTGGCGTACCCGGCAGGTGATTTTGGCGTGTCCGGCAGGTGATTCTTGCGAGTCGTGCAGGTGGCTCAGGCATGCTCAGCTGGTGCTTCCGGCGTCTCTGGCACGTGGTTCTGGTGTGTCTGAAAGCTGGTCCTGGCGTGTCTGGAAGATGATTCCAGAGTGTCCACCAAGTGGTTCTGGTATACCTGGCAGGTGATTTTGGCGTGTCAGGAAGGTGGTTCCGGCTAGTTGAACAGGTGGATCAGGTGTGCTCGCCAGGGGGTTCAGGCGGGTCTGGCAGGTGGTTTCGGTCTGTTCGGGGTGTGGTTCCGGCATCTCAGGCTCATGGTTCTGGCACGTCTGAGAGGTGGTTGCGACCAGCCCGACAGGTGTTTCCGGAGTGTCTGCCAAGTGGTTCTGGCGTAGCTGGCAGGTGATGTTGGCGTGACCGGCAGGTGGTTCCAGCAAGCCCGGCAGGTGATTCTGGAGTGTCCGCCAAGTGGTTCTGGCGTAGCCGGCAGGTGATTTTGGCGTGTCCAGCAGGTGGTTCCGGCGAGCTCGGCAGGTGGTAGCGGCGTGTCCGGAACATGGTTCTGGCACGTCTGAGAGATGGTTCCGGCATGCCCGGCAGGTGATTCCGGAGTGTCCGGCATGTGGTTCTGGCACCTCTGAGAGGTGGTTCCGGCATGCCCGGCAGGTGGTTCCGGAGTGTCTGCCGAGTGGTTCTGGCGTAGACGGCAGGTGATTCTGGCGTGTCCAGCAGGTGGTTCTGGGGAGTGGATCAGGTGGTTCGGGCATACTCGGCAGGTGGTACCGGCGTGTCCGGAACATGGTTCTGGCAAGCCTGATAGGTGGTTCCCGCATGCCCGGCAGCTGATTCGGGAGTGTTCGCCAAGTGGTTCTGGCGTAGCCGGCAGGTGATTTTGCATGTCCGGCGGTGGTTCCGGCGAGTTGATCTGGTGGTTCCGGCGTGTCCGGCAGGTGGTTCCGGTCTGTCCGGCAGGTGGTTCTGGCGTGTCCGGCACGAGGTTCTGGCACGTCTGAGAGGTGGTTCAGGCATGCCCGACAGGTGATTCTGGAGTGTCCGCCACGTGGTTCTGGCGTACCCGGCAGGTGATTTTGGCGTGTCTGGCAGGTGTTTCTTGCAAGTCGAGCATGTGGCTCAGGCATGCTCAGCACGTGCTTCCGGAGTGTCCGGCACGTGGTTCTGGTGTGTCTGAGAGCTGGTTCTGGCATGTCCGGCGGATGATTCCGGAGTGTCCACCAAGTGGTTTTGGCATACCCGGCAGGTGATTTTGGCGTGTCAGGTAGGTGGTTCCGGCGAGTCGAGTAGGTGGTTCCGGCCTGCTCGGCAGGTGGTTCAGGCGGGTCGGGCAGGTGGTTTCGGTCTGTTCGGGGTGTGGTTCCGGCATCTCAGCCACATGGTTCTGGCACGTCTGAGAGGTGGTTCCGGCAGGCCCGACAGGTGTTTCCATGGTGTCCGCCAAGTGGTTCTGGCATAGCTGGCAGGTGATGTTGGCGTGACCGGCAGGTGGTTCCAGCCAGCCCGGCAGGTGATTCCGAAGTGTTCACCAAATGGTTGTGGCGTAGCCGGCAGGTGATTTTGGCGTGTCCAGCAGGTGGTTTTGGCGAGTCGAGCAGGTGGTTCTGGCGTGCTCGGCAGGTGCTTCCGGTGTCATTGGCATGTGGTTCCGCCATGTCTGAGAGGTGGTTCCGCCATGCCCGGCAGGTGATTCCGGAGTGTTCGCCAAGTGGTTCTGGCGTAGCCGGCAGGTGATTTTGCATGTCCGGCAATGGTTCCGGCGAGTCGAGCCGGTGGTTCTGGCGTGTCCGGCAGGTGGTTCCGGTCTGTCCAGCAGGTGGTTCTGGGGTGTCCGGCACGAGGTTCTGGCACGTCTGAGAGGTTGTGTCGGCATGCCCTTCACGTGATTCCGGCTTGTCCACCAAGTGGTTCTGGTGTAGCGGGCAGGTGATTTTGGCGTGTCCGGCAGGTGGGACCGGTGAGTCAAGCAGGTGGTTCCGGCGAGTGTTTCCTGTGTTTGCGGTCTGTCCGGGAGATGGTTCCGGCCTGTCCGGCACGTGCTTCTGGCACTTCTGAGAGGTTGTGCTGGCATGCCCGGCAGGTGATTCTGGAGTGTCCGCCGAGTGGTTCTGGCGTAGCCGGCAGGTGATTTTGGCGTGTCCGGCAGGTGGTTCTGGGGAGTGGATCAGGAACTTCCGGCATTCTCGGCAGGTGCTTCCGCCGTCTCCGGCATGTGGTTGTGGCACCTCTGAGAGGTGGTTCCAGCATGCCCGGCAGCTGATTCCGGAGTATCCGACAAGTGGTTGTGGCGTAGCCGGCTGGTGATTCTGGCGTGTCCGGCAGGTGGTTCTGGCGAGTCAAGCAGGTGGTCCCGGCGTGTCCGGCAGCTGGTTCCGGTGTGTCCTGGAGGTGGTTCCGGAGTGTCTGTCGAGTGGTTCTGGCGTAGCCGGCAGGTGATTTTGGCGTGTCCAGCAGGTGGTTCTGGGGAGTGGAGCAGGTGGTTCCGGCATACTCGGCAGGTGGTTCCGGCGTGTCCGGCACATGGTTCTGGCATGTCTGAGAGGTGGTTCCGGCATGCCCGGCAGGTGATCCCGGAGAGTCCTCCAAGTGGTTCTGGCATACCCGGCAGGTGTTTCTGGTGTGTCCGGCAGGTGGCTCTGGTGAGTCGAGCAGGTGGTTCCGGCGTGCTCGGCAGGTGGTTCCGGCAGGTCCGGCAGGTGTTTGCCGTCTGTCCATGGCGTGGTTCCGGCATGCCCGCAAGGTGATTCTGGAGTGTCCACCCAGTGGTTTTGGCGTAGCCGGCATATGATTTTGGCCTGTGAGGCAGGTGGTTCCGGCATGTCCAGCAGGTGGTTCCGGAGAGCTCGGCAGGTGCTTCCGGTCTCTCCGGCACGTGGTTGTGGCACGTCTGAGAGAAGGTTCCGGCATGCCCGGCAGGTGATTCCAGAGTCTCCGGCATGTGGTTCCGGCACCTTTGATAGGTGGTTCCGGCATGCCCGGCAGGTGATTCCGGAGTCTCCGGCATGTGGTTCTGGCACCTCTGAGAGGTGGTTCCGGAATGCCTGGCATGTGATTCCGGAGTGTCTGCCGTGTGGTTCTGGCATAGCCGGCAGTTGATTTTGGCGTGTCCAGTAGGTGGTTCTGGGGAGTGGATCAGCTGGTTCCGGCATACTCGGCAGGTGGTACCGGCGTGTCCGGAACATGGTTCTGGCAATCCTGATAGGTGGTTCCCACATACCCGGCAGCTGATTCGGGAGTGTTCGCCAAGTGGTTCTGGCGTAGCCGGCAGGTGATTTTGCATGTCCGGCGGTGTTTCCGGCGAGTCGAGCTGGTGGTTCCGGCGTGTCCGGCAGGTGGTTCCGGTCTGTCCGGCAGGTGGTTCTGGCGTGTCCGGCACGAGGTTCTGGCACGTCTGAGAGGTGGTTCCGGCATGCCCGACAGGTGATTCCGGAGTGTCCGCCACGTGGTTCTGGCGTACCCGGCAGGTGATTTTGGCGTGTCTGGCAGGTGTTTCTTGCAAGTCGAGCATGTGGCTCAGGCATGCTCAGCACGTGCTTCCGGCGTGTCCGGCACGTGGTTCTGGTGTGTCTGAGAGCTGGTTCTGGCATGTCCGGCGGATGATTCCGGAGTGTCCACCAAGTGGTTCTGGCATACCCGGCAGGTGATTTTGGCGTGTCAGGTAGGTGGTTCCGGCGAGTCGAGTAGGTGGTTCCGGCGTGCTCGGCAGGTGGTTCAGGCGGGTCTGGCAGGTGGTTTCGGTCTGTTCGGGGTGTGGTTCCGGCATCTCAGGCACATGGTTCTGGCACGTCTGAGAGGTGGTTCCGGCCGGCCCGACAGGTGTTTCCATGGTGTCCACCAAGTGGTTCTGGCATAGCTGGCAGGTGATGTTGGCGTGACCGGCAGGTGGTTCCAGCCAGCCCGGCAGGTGATTCCGGAGTGTTCACCAAATGGTTGTGGCGTAGCCGGCAGGTGATTTTGGCGTGTCCAGCAGGTGGTTTTGGCGAGTCGAGCAGGTGGTTCTGGCGTGCTCGGCAGGTGCTTCCGGTGTCATTGGCATGTGGTTCCGGCATGTCTGAGAGGTGGTTCCGCCATGCCCGGCAGGTGATTCCGGAGTGTTCGCCAAGTGGTTCTGGCGTAGCCGGCTGGTGATTCTGGCGTGTCCGGCAGGCGGTTCTGGCGAGTCAAGCAGGTGGTCCCGGCGTGTCCGGCAGCTGGTTCCGGTCTGTCCTGGAGGTGGTTCCGGAGTGTCTGCCGAGTGGTTCTGGTGTAGCTGGCAGGTGATTTTGGAGTGTCCAGCAGGTGGTTCTGGGGAGTGGAGCAGCTGGTTCCGGCATACTCGGCAGGTGGTTCCGGCGTGTCCGGCACATGGTTCTGGCACGTCTGAGAGGTGGTTCCGGCATGCCCGGCAGGTGATCCCGGAGAGTCCTCCAAGTGGTTCTGGCGTACCCCGCAGGTGTTTCTGGTGTGTCCGGCAGGTGGCTCTGGTGAGTCGAGCAGGTGGTTCTGGCGTGCTCGGCATGTGGTTCCGGCAGGTCCGGCAGGTGTTTGCCGTCTGTCCATGACGTGGTTCCGGCATGCCCGCAAGGTGATTCTGGAGTGTCCACCCAGTGGTTTTGGTGTAGCCGGCATATGATTTTGACCTGTGAGGCAGGTGGTTCCGGCATGTCCAGCAGGTGGTTCCGGAGAGCTCGGCAGGTGCTTCCGGTCTCTCCGGCATGTGGTTGTGGCACGTCTGAGAGAAGGTTCCGGCATGCCCGGCAGGTGATTCCAGAGTCTCCGGCATGTGGTTCTGGCACCTTTGATAGGTGGTTCCGGCATGCCCGGCAGGTGATTCCGGAGTCTCCGGCATGTGGTTCTGGCACCTCTGAGAGGTGGTTCCGGAATGCCTGGCATGTGATTCCGGAGTGTCTGCCGTGTGGTTCTGGCATAGCCGGCAGTTGATTTTGGCGTGTCCAGTAGGTGGTTCTGGGGAGTGGATCGGCTGGTTCCGGCATACTCGGCAGGTGGTACCGGCGTGTCCAGAACATGGTTCTGGCAAGTCTGAGAGGTGGTTCCGGCATGCCCGACAGGTGATTCCGGAGTGTCCGCCAAGTGTTTCTGGCGTACCCGGCAGGTGATTTTGGCGTGTCCGGCAGGTGATTCTTGCGAGTCGTGCAGGTGGCTCAGGCATGCTCAGCTGGTGCTTCCGGCGTCTCTGGCACGTGGTTCTGGTGTGTCTGAAAGCTGGTCCTGGCGTGTCTGGAAGATGATTCCAGAGTGTCCACCAAGTGGTTGTGGTATACCTGGCAGGTGATTTTGGCGTGTCAGGAAGGTGGTTCCGGCTAGTTGAACAGGTGGATCAGGTGTGCTCGCCAGGGGGTTCAGGCGGGTCTGGCAGGTGGTTTCGGTCTGTTCGGGGTGTGGTTCCGGCATATCAGGCTCATGGTTCTGGCACGTCTGAGAGGTGGTTGCGGCCAGCCCGACAGGTGTTTCCGGAGTGTCTGCCAAGTGGTTCTGGCGTAGCTGGCAGGTGATGTTGGCGTGACCGGCAGGTGGTTCCAGCAAGCCCGGCAGGTGATTCTGGAGTGTCCGCCAAGTGGTTCTGGCGTAGCCGGCAGGTGATTTTGGCGTGTCCAGCAGGTGGTTCCGGCGAGCTCGGCAGGTGGTAGCGGCGTGTCCGGAACATGGTTCTGGCACGTCTGAGAGATGGTTCCGGCATGCCCGGCAGGTGATTCCGGAGTGTCCGGCATGTGATTCTGGCACCTCTGAGAGGTGGTTCCGGCATGCCCGGCAGGTGGTTCCGGAGTGTCTGCCGAGTGGTTCTGGCGTAGACGGCAGGTGATTCTGGCGTGTCCAGCAGGTGGTTCTGGGGAGTGGATCAGGTGGTTCGGGCATACTCGGCAGGTGGTACCGGCGTGTCCGGAACATGGTTCTGGCAAGCCTGATAGGTGGTTCCCGCATGCCCGGCAGCTGATTCGGGAGTGTTCGCCAAGTGGTTCTGGCGTAGCCGGCAGGTGATTTTGCATGTCCGGCGGTGGTTCCGGCGAGTTGATCTGGTGGTTCCGGCGTGTCCGGCAGGTGGTTCCGGTCTGTCCGGCAGGTGGTTCTGGCGTGTCCGGCACGAGGTTCTGGCACGTCTGAGAGGTGGTACAGGCATGCCCGACAGGTGATTCCGGAGTGTCCGCCACGTGGTTCTGGCGTACCCGGCAGGTGATTTTGGCGTGTCTGGCAGGTGTTTCTTGCAAGTCGAGCATGTGGCTCAGGCATGCTCAGCACGTGCTTCCGGAGTGTCCGGCACGTGGTTCTGGTGTGTCTGAGAGCTGGTTCTGGCATGTCCGGCGGATGATTCCGGAGTGTCCACCAAGTGGTTTTGGCATACCCGGCAGGTGATTTTGGTGTGTCAGGTAGGTGGTTCCGGCGAGTCGAGTAGGTGGTTCCGGCCTGCTCGGCAGGTGGTTCAGGCGGGTCGGGCAGGTGGTTTCGGTCTGTTCGGGGTGTGGTTCCGGCATCTCAGGCACATGGTTCTGGCACGTCTTAGAGGTGGTTCCGGCAGGCCCGACAGGTGTTTCCATGGTGTCCGCCAAGTGGTTCTGGCATAGCTGGCAGGTGATGTTGGCGTGACCGGCAGGTGGTTCCAGCCAGCCCGGCAGGTGATTCCGAAGTGTTCACCAAATGGTTGTGGCGTAGCCGGCAGGTGATTTTGGCGTGTCCAGCAGGTGGTTTTGGCGAGTCGAGCAGGTGGTTCTGGCGTGCTCGGCAGGTGCTTCCGGTGTCATTGGCATGTGGTTCCGCCATGTCTGAGAGGTGGTTCCGCCATGCCCGGCAGGTGATTCCGGAGTGTTCGCCAAGTGGTTCTGGCGTAGCCGGCAGGTGATTTTGCATGTCCGGCAATGGTTAGGGCGAGTCGAGCCGGTGGTTCTGGCGTGTCCGGCAGGTGGTTCCGGTCTGTCCAGCAGGTGGTTCTGGGGTGTCCGGCACGAGGTTCTGGCACGTCTGAGAGGTTGTGTCGGCATGCCCTTCACGTGCTTCCGGCTTGTCCACCAAGTGGTTCTGGTGTAGCGGGCAGGTGATTTTGGCGTGTCCGGCAGGTGGGACCGGTGAGTCAAGCAGGTGGTTCCGGCGAGTGTTTCCTGTGTTTCCGGTCTGTCCGGGAGATGGTTCCGGCCTGTCCGGCACGTGCTTCTGGCACTTCTGAGAGGTTGTGCTGGCATGCCCGGCAGGTGATTCTGGAGTGTCCGCCGAGTGGTTCTGGCGTAGCCGGCAGGTGATTTTGGCGTGTCCGGCAGGTGGTTCTGGGGAGTGGATCAGGAACTTCCGGCATTCTCGGCAGGTGCTTCCGCCGTCTCCGGCATGTGGTTGTGGCACCTCTGAGAGGTGGTTCCAGCATGCCCGGCAGCTGATTCCGGAGTGTCCGACAAGTGGTTGTGGCATAGCCGGCTGGTGATTCTGGCGTGTCCGGCAGGTGGTTCTGGCAAGTCAAGCAGGTGGTCCCGGCGTGTCCAGCAGCTGGTTCCGGTCTGTCCTGGAGGTGGTTCCGGAGTGTCTGCCGAGTGGTTCTGGCGTAGCCGGCAGGTGATTTTGGCGTGTCCAGCAGGTGGTTCTGGGGAGTGGAGCAGGTGGTTCCGGCACACTCGGCAGGTGGTTCCGGCGTGTCCGGCACATGGTTCTGGCACGTCTGAGATGTGGTTCCGGCATGCCCGGCAGGTGATCCCGGAGAGTCCTCCAAGTGGTTCTGGCGTACCCCGCAGGTGTTTCTGGTGTGTCCGGCAGGTGGCTCTGGTGAGTCGAGCAGTTGGTTCCGGCGTGCTCGGCAGGTGGTTCCGGCAGGTTCGGCAGGTGTTTGTCGTCTGTCCATGGCGTGGTTCCGGCATGACCACAAGGTGATTCTGGAGTGTCCACCCAGTGGTTTTGGCGTAGCCGGCATATGATTTTGGCCTGTGAGGCAGGTGGTTCCGGCATGTCCAGCAGGTGGTTCCGGAGAGCTCGGCAGGTGCTTCCAGTCTCTCCGGCACGTGGTTGTGGCACGTCTGAGAGAAGGTTCCGGCATGCCCGGCAGGTGATTCCAGAGTCTCCGGCATGTGGTTCTGGCACCTTTAATAGGTGGTTCCGGCATGCCCGGCAGGTGATTCTGGAGTGCCCGGCATGTGGTTCTGGCACCTCTGAGAGGTGGTTCCGGAATGCCTGGCATGTGATTCCGGAGTGTCTGCCGTGTGGTTCTGGCATAGCCGGCAGTTGATTTTGGCGTGTCCAGTAGGTGGTTCTGGGGAGTGGATCAGCTGGTTCCGGCATACTCGGCAGGTGGTACCGGCGTGTCCAGAACATGGTTCTGGCAAGTCTGAGAGGTGGTTCCGGCATGCCCGACAGGTGATTCCGGAGTGTCCGCCAAGTGTTTCTGGCGTACCCGGCAGGTGATTTTGGCGTGTCCGGCAGGTGATTCTTGCGAGTCGTGCAGGTGGCTCAGGCATGCTCAGCTGGTGCTTCCGGCGTCTCTGGCACGTGGTTCTGGTGTGTCTGAAAGCTGGTCCTGGCGTGTCTGGAAGATGATTCCAGAGTGTCCACCAAGTGGTTCTGGTAAACCTGGCAGGTGATTTTGGCGTGTCAGGAAGGTGGTTCCGGCTAGTTGAACAGGTGGATCAGGTGTGCTCGCCAGGGGGTTCAGGCGGGTCTGGCAGGTGGTTTCGGTCTGTTCGGGGTGTGGTTCCGGCATCTCAGGCTCATGGTTCTGGCACGTCTGAGAGGTGGTTGCGGCCAGCCCGACAGGTGTTTCCGGAGTGTCTGCCAAGTGGTTCTGGCGTAGCTGGCAGGTGATGTTGGCGTGACCGGCAGGTGGTTCCAGCAATCCCGGCAGGTGATTCTGGAGTGTCCGCCAAGTGGTTCTGGCGTAGCCGGCACGTGATTTTGGCGTGTCCAGCAGGTGGTTCCGGCGAGCTCGGCAGGTGGTAGCGGCGTGTCCGGAACATGGTTCTGGCACGTCTGAGAGATGGTTCCGGCATGCCCGGCAGGTGATTCCGGAGTGTCCGGCATGTGGTTCTGGCACCTCTGAGAGGTGGTTCCGGCATGCCCGGCAGGTGGTTCCGGAGTGTCTGCCGAGTGGTTCTGGCGTAGACGGCAGGTGATTCTGGCGTGTCCAGCAGGTGGTTCTGGGGAGTGGATCAGGTGGTTCCGGCATACTCGGCAGGTGGTACCGGCGTGTCCGGAACATGGTTCTGGCAAGCCTGATAGGTGGTTCCCGCATGCCCGGCAGCTGATTCGGGAGTGTTCGCCAAGTGGTTCTGGCGTAGCCGGCAGGTGATTTTGCATGTCCGGCGGTGTTTCCGGCGAGTCGAGCTGGTGGTTCCGGCGTGTCCGGCAGGTGGTTCCGGTCTGTCCGGCAGGTGGTTCTGGCGTGTCCGGCACGAGGTTCTGGCACGTCTGAGAGGTGCTTCCGGCATGCCCGACAGGTGATTCCGGAGTGTCCGCCACGTGGTTCTGGCGTACCCGGCAGGTGATTTTGGCGTGTCTGGCAGGTGTTTCTTGCAAGTCGAGCATGTGGCTCAGGCATGCTCAGCACGTGCTTCCGGCGTGTCCGGCACGTGGTTCTGGTGTGTCTGAGAGCTGGTTCTGGCATGTTCGGCGGATGATTCCGGAGTGTCCACCAAGTGGTTCTGGCATACCCGGCAGGTGATTTTGGCGTGTCAGGTAGGTGGTTCCGGCGAGTCGAGTAGGTGGTTCCGGCGTGCTCGGCAGGTGGTTCAGGCGGGTCTGGCAGGTGGTTTCGGTCTGTTCGGGGTGTGGTTCCGGCATCTCAGGCACATGGTTCTGGCACGTCTGAGAGGTGGTTCCGGCCGGCCCGACAGGTGTTTCCATGGTGTCCGCCAAGTGGTTCTGGCATAGCTGGCAGGTGATGTTGGCGTGACCGGCAGGTGGTTCCAGCCAGCCCGGCAGGTGATTCCGGAGTGTTCACCAAATGGTTGTGGCGTAGCCGGCAGGTGATTTTGGCGTGTCCAGCAGGTGGTTTTGGCGAGTCGAGCAGGTGGTTCTGGCGTGCTCGGCAGGTGCTTCCGGTGTCATTGGCATGTGGTTCCGGCATGTCTGAGAGGTGGTTCCGCCATGCCCGGCAGGTGATTCCGGAGTGTTCGCCAAGTGGTTCTGGCGTAGCCGGCTGGTGATTCTGGCGTGTCCGGCAGGCGGTTCTGGCGAGTCAAGCAGGTGGTCCCGGCGTGTCCGGCAGCTGGTTCCGGTCTGTGCTGGAGGTGGTTCCGGAGTGTCTGCCGAGTGGTTCTGGTGTAGCTGGCAGGTGATTTTGGAGTGTCCAGCAGGTGGTTCTGGGGAGTGGAGCAGCTGGTTCCGGCATACTCGGCAGGTGGTTCCGGCGTGTCCGGCACATGGTTCTGGCACGTCTGAGAGGTGGTTCTGGCATGCCCGGCAGGTGATCCCGGAGAGTCCTCCAAGTGGTTCTGGCGTACCCCGCAGGTGTTTCTGGTGTGTCCGGCAGATGGCTCTGGTGAGTCGAGCAGGTGGTTCCGGCGTGCTCGGCATGTGGTTCCGGCAGGTCCGGCAGGTGTTTGCCGTCTGTCCATGACGTGGTTCCGGCATGCCCGCAAGGTGATTCTGGAGTGTCCACCCAGTGGTTTTGGTGTAGCCGGCATATGATTTTGACCTGTGAGGCAGGTGGTTCCGGCATGTCCAGCAGGTGGTTCCGGAGAGCTCGGCAGGTGCTTCCGGTCTCTCCGGCATGTGGTTGTGGCACGTCTGAGAGAAGGTTCCGGCATGCCCGGCAGGTGATTCCAGAGTCTCCGGCATGTGGTTCTGGCACCTTTGATAGGTGGTTCCGGCATGCCCGGCAGGTGATTCCGGAGTCTCCGGCATGTGGTTCTGGCACCTCTGAGAGGTGGTTCCGGAATGCCTGGCATGTGATTCCGGAGTGTCTGCCGTGTGGTTCTGGCATAGCCGGCAGTTGATTTTGGCGTGTCCAGTAGGTGGTTCTGGGGAGTGGATCGGCTGGTTCCGGCATACTCGGCAGGTGGTACCGGCGTGTCCAGAACATGGTTCTGGCAAGTCTGAGAGGTGGTTCCGGCATGCCCGACAGGTGATTCCGGAGTGTCCGCCACGTGGTTCTGGCGTACCCGGCAGGTGATTTTGGCGTGTCTGGCAGGTGTTTCTTGCAAGTCGAGCATGTGGCTCAGGCATGCTCAGCACGTGCTTCCGGAGTGTCCGGCACGTGGTTCTGGTGTGTCTGAGAGCTGGTTCTGGCATGTCCGGCAGATGATTCCGGAGTGTCCACCAAGTGGTTCTGGCATACCCGGCAGGTGATTTTGGCGTGTCAGGTAGGTGGTTCCGGCGAGTCGAGTAGGTGGTTCCGGCGTGCTCGGCAGGTGGTTCAGGCGGGTCTGGCAGGTGGTTTTGGTCTGTTCGGGGTGTGGTTCCGGCATCTCAGGCACATGGTTCTGGCACGTCTGAGAGGTGGTTCCGGCCGGCCCGACAGGTGTTTCCATGGTGTCCGCCAAGTGGTTCTGGCATAGCTGGCAGGTGATGTTGGCGTGACCAGCAGGTGGTTCCAGCCAGCCCGGCAGGTGATTCCGAAGTGTTCACCAAATGGTTGTGGCGTAGCCGGCAGGTGATTTTGGCGTGTCCTGCAGGTGGTTTT